>NC_054537.1:1043882-1136382 GCF_017654505.1 Polyodon spathula
GACAGGGCAGTCTTTAGCAGAAATATTTCCGATCTTTGATGCAGCTGGTGTCTTTTTTGTTGAAGATATTTAGAAAACCGTGCAGCTCTTTGCAGTGTGTGTTCAATCATTTACTGGAAGCAAACTAAACTGGCTGCCAGGTTCCTAATGAAGTGTTAAAGGTAGTGCATCAATAAGGCAAATGTCTGCTGTATTGATTTGTAACTGTTAAACATCTGTATTGGTATTTTCACAGGGAACTACCTCTTACACGGCAATGGGTAGAACAGCCAAATGAACAGCATCCTGAGAGCGAAAACTAATGCTAGACCTTTCTACTAGAGCACTCCTGAGAGTCACCTGCTCACCCCCATTGCTGGGGCTCCTATCTGAAGCCCTGCTTGTGTTTTGGAGGTCACATGACCAGTTTTCTTTGAATGTTTGTTTTATTATTGTTTGACAGCCTGGATGGGGTTAAAATGCCTCATCCAAATAAAATGGTGAGAATGTGTGTCAACAGCAAGTGATGACTGGCAAACTGGCTGCTGGCCACGCGTATGAGAAACAGTGTTTTAAACACACAAAACCATACATTCAAATATTAATAACACAACACAAATACAAAATAATACATTTCTAACCATGCGGTGGGGTGTACCCCGTCACAATGATATTCATGTTTTAAAAAATGCACTATTTTTTCTTTAGTTTTGTTATATATATATATATATATAATATATATATATATATATAATGTACAGTTGTATTTGTGTATGTCCATATTTATATAAATATTGTATATTGTCTAGTTATTTTATGCTGGACCTTTTTTGACCTTTGACCTGCCCAGAGGAGTCATGTGATGCCTGGGCAGGTATATAAGCAGAGAGAGTGGTAGAATGGAGTCAGTTATGATTAACTGTGGCAAAGAGCAGAGCTCTGTATAAGAGTGTGTTTCTACATGCTTGTGACTGTGAATGCATACTTCTCTGTCAGAATTACAAACCATATGGTGCTTCCTGCAAACTGAGGCCACACTCCCCCAGATTAAAAACATGCTTTCTTGGAAAATCTTTGCAGTGAAAGAGTGCACTCATTTGCAAAGAACTGCTCCTGTCTCAGTTTCATTCTTACACTCCAGATAAACTGCAGACTTCCCTGTTGTTTTTAAACAGGTAGCTAAAACTGTTCTGACCCCTTCTTTTAAACATTTTAGTAATGCAAACATAATATCTTTTACTAGTTTATAAATAAGTTTCTACAGTATGCAATGCATAAAAATACAAAAAACAACATATTTCTTCGTAAGTTGATAGCTGTTAGCCTCTAATAAACTAAAAACCCACGACCTTTTATTTCTACCAAACAAATCGTGTAGATAACACTGAGGGGTTCTTTAAACAATCCCTACTGCTTTCTTCTGCTGGTTTAGCATCCCACTCAGCTTATCAGCGGGTGTGCTTCAGAATGTCTTGCTGCCTCCTGTGGGTGTTATTTGCGGGGTTAGATAATGGCTCAGTGTGCTGGAGAAGGTTCTTTTTATAGAACAAGAGCTTTCTGAAAACCACATTTTATTGTTTCTATTTTTGGTTGAACACCAGGCCGTTTACTGCATGAGTGGAAAAACAGTTTGCACGAGAGAGACGATCAAAGAGGTCTCAGCCAGCGAGTTCATTGAGTCTGCCTCGTTGTACTGTACTAACTGCTACAGGAGTGTGCTAATGTATTGGGGTACTTCAGGATTTGTCATTTATACCCTTTATATACCTTGCTGCATGAAAACCTCTGGGTGTATATCACTGGTCAGTAATCAATGATATACAGACAATAGGCACTCGCGTGAAAATATTACACCACTTTGTGCTTTAATTAGGCACCTGCATTAAATGAATTGCATGTGTGGCAATTAAATGAGACTCAATCATTTGCCTATTTTGACAATATTTCCAAGGTTTTCAGTTCCAGTGGTTTGATTTCATATGCACAACGAATCACAACTACAGAAGCAATGGGTTGTTGTAATACCTGTGCACACTGCTGAACTACAGAAGCAATGGGGTGCTCTAATACATGTGCACACTGCTGAACTACAGAAGCAATGGGGTGTTGTAATACATGTGCACACTGCTGAAATACAGAAGCAATGGGGTGTTCTAATACATGTGCACACTGCTGAACTACAGAAGCAATGGGGTGCTCTAATACATGTGCACACTGTTGAACTACAGAAGCAATGGGGTGTTGTAATACATGTGCACACTGCTGAACTACAGAAGCAATGGGGTGTTCTAATACATGTGCACACTGCTGAACTACAGAAGCAATGGGGTGCTCTAATACATGTGCACACTGCTGAACTACAGAAGCAATGGGGTGTTGTAATACATGTGCACACTGCTGAACTACAGAAGCAATGGGGTGTTCTAATACATGTGCACACTGCTGAACTACAGAAGCAATGGGGTGCTCTAATACATGTGCACACTGCTGAACTACAGAAGCAATGGGGTGTTGTAATACATGTGCACACTGCTGAACTACAGAAGCAATGGGGTGTTGTAATACATGTGCACACTGCTGAACTACAGAAGCAATGGGGTGTTGTAATACATGTGCACACTGCTGAACTACAGAAGCAATGGGGTGTTGTAATACATGTGCACACTGCTGAACTACAGAAGCAATGGGGTGTTGTAATACATGTGCACACTGCTGAACTACAGAAGCAATGGGGTGTTGTAATACATGTGCACACTGCTGAACTACAGAAGCAATGGGGTGTTGTAATACATGTGCACACTGCTGAACTACAGAAGCAATGGGGTGTTGTAATACATGTGCACACTGCTGAACTACAGAAGCAATGGGGTGTTCTAATACATGTGCACACTGCTGAACTACAGAAGCAATGGGGTGTTGTAATACATGTGCACACTGCTGAACTACAGAAGCAATGGGGTGTTCTAATACATGTGCACACTGCTGAACTACAGAAGCAATGGGGTGTTGTAATACATGTGCACACTGCTGAACTACAGAAGCAATGGGGTGTTGTAATACATGTGCACACTGCTGAACTACAGAAGCAATGGGGTGTTGTAATACATGTGCACACTGCTGAACTACAGAAGCAATGGGGTGTTGTAATACATGTGCACACTGCTGAACTACAGAAGCAATGGGGTGCTCTAATACATGTGCACACTGCTGAACTACAGAAGCAATGGGGTGCTCTAATACATGTGCACACTGCTGAACTACAGAAGCAATGGGGTGTTGTAATACATGTGCACACTGCTGAACTACAGAAGCAATGGGGTGTTGTAATACATGTGCACACTGCTGAACTACAGAAGCAATGGGGTGTTCTAATACATGTGCACACTGCTGAACTACAGAAGCAATGGGGTGCTCTAATACATGTGCACACTGCTGAACTACAGAAGCAATGGGGTGCTCTAATACATGTGCACACTGCTGAACTACAGAAGCAATGGGGTGCTCTAATACATGTGCACACTGCTGAACTACAGAAGCAATGGGGTGTTGTAATACATGTGCACACTGCTGAACTACAGAAGCAATGGGGTGTTGTAATACATGTGCACACTGCTGAACTACAGAAGCAATGGGGTGTTGTAATACATGTGCACACTGCTGAACTACAGAAGCAATGGGGTGCTCTAATACATGTGCACACTGCTGAACTACAGAAGCAATGGGGTGTTGTAATACATGTGCACACTGCTGAACTACAGAAGCAATGGGGTGCTCTAATACATGTGCACACTGCTGAACTACAGAAGCAATGGGGTGCTCTAATACATGTGCACACTGCTGAACTACAGAAGCAATGGGGTGTTGTAATACATGTGCACACTGCTGAACTACAGAAGCAATGGGGTGCTTATTATTGCACATTATTATTATTATTATTATTAAGCAAAGAATGATGATCTGGAGTTATTATTATTATTATTATTATTATTATTATTATTATTATTATTATTATTATTTATTATTTAAGAACTAGAACAAGGGTTTTTATTATTATTATTATTATTATTATTATTATTATTATTATTATTATTATTATTATTATTATTTTATTCAGTTAACTCAAGCAGTTTTTATTGTTTTATTTTTAAGTACCTGATATGAAAACGGAAGCCCGTTACAAGATGTTATTCCATAAGTTGAGCCAGTGTTCTCCACAGCTGCCTTTTCATTTGATTGTTTCTGATTCCTGTTTCAATTGCAGATATATGTTTTTTTCCTTTCATAAAAAGAATATGTGAATGATGATCTGGAGTAAAAAACTATGATCATTTAGCCTTTATATTATTAAAGTCTCTTGTTTTGAATTGAAGAACTAAACACAAAATTATTTCACGATTCATAAAAACAACGTGTTTACAAAATCAACTCCCTCACTGCACATTGAAATGATTTAAGTGTAAATGGCTTTTGTCTAGACTTTGAACTGCGTTTGTAGGATTTTATGAATCAAAAGTGTACACTACTGCAGCACCGGCATGCTGGAAATGAATGAACAGGAGCACAGCACTGTATCAGAGAGGATATCTGCCTCACAGATGACATCTAACCCAGAAAGAGGCTGAGAAAGCAACGGAAAGAAAAACTGAATCAGACCATGTACACAGGCAGTTTGCTTGTGTGTGTGTGTGTGTGTATTAAGATACAAATGGAATAAAAGACATCAATGCAGATTGCTTGGTAAAGATGTGCCATTTCAGCAAAGCGTTCTCTGCATGCTTGCTCTGTGTGAACTGGTCATGTGACCTCTTTATTAATAGCATGGTGTGCATCTTCTGTTTGATCTGCCTGGTGAAGACATTGAAAAAGACTGCTCAAAACATTTCTTTGCTCTTCATTTCATCTATTTTCTAGATAAGCCCTATCAACTGATGTTATTTAATTCCACCAATGTTGGTACCAGTTTGCTTGCATTCAAAATCTTGCCATGATTCTATACATAGTCGGCTGAGTGAATAGAGACCTGGTTATGATTCTATGTAGAGCAAAGGACAGGCTTTTCAACTCACACCCCAATGCATTCTGGTATGTTTTACCTGTCTCGGATACCTTTCACAGCAGGACTATACTTACTAGAATGCATTGAGGTGAGGGTTGAAAAGCCTGAACTGTCCCAGTGTGCATGGGAGTCATATGCTAACCCCATAACAATCAGAGCAATGCCTGTTACATGCAGTGCCTCACATGATCTCACAGCACGTCATAGAAGCCATCTTAGAAAAGAGCAAAAATGATTCAAAATCCCAAGAGGCCTTGCCAAACATGTAGTCCACAAACAAACAAACACAAACAGCAACAAAAAAACTTTACTCCACAGATTATATTTCATTTGACTTTTTTTTATATTACAAAATTCAACAAAAACCTTGGTCTCTTGTAGTTACAGGCTTTACTTAGCTGATTTGTAGTTTTCAGCAAGATGTAACACTATTTCAATGTTTCCCATGTTAGGCTTTTATGAATACTGTAGTGGAAAGGAGTCTTGCTTGTTATGTGTTGGTAGAGGAAGCAACATTTGTTCTTATACCTGGAGAAGGACAGCAGTGACTAGTAAACTGAGCTTGCATGAACATCCACACAGTTACAGCAAGTCTACTTTACTCATCTTTCATCATTTCAAACAGCCTTTTTTTTTTAAATATACCTGTCGTTTGGAACAGAATGCAAAGCTAGGCAGGCACATGACTGGGTGACAGGTCTGTCTTGAGAACGGTGTCTTGCAGTGTGGTTACACCCTTGGTTAAACCTCCTGTTCTGAAGCAGGGGCCCCTGTTTGCTTCCCCTGCCTTGGGTGACCACATTTCCAAAGCTCCGAATCAGTTTTGAAACTAAACAGTGTTTGTTATGTTAAGAATGCTTCTTATTTGAAAGTAATGCTTTTATCACTATCACTGTGTTCACATTAAACCAGCTGCTTCCCAACCACTGCACCTTCCCTTTCCAATTCATGACCATGTTTAACCACATGCTCTATACAGTATGTAGTGCTATTCTTACCCTTCATTTCCATCATTTAGCATAATTTTAATCTAGTATAGTAACCAGATTAAAACTATTATTCTGGAAACTGTTTTTTAAATACGAGCGCCTATTGTTTCCCTATCAGTCCTTAACTATGTTTGTCAAGCAGAAGAAAGAACTCCTTTATTGAGAATAGGACAACATTTTTATTTTACGTATATTTCTACACTAGCTCAGACTAGGACCTAGGAGTCCAATGAGGTTCCAGCATGATTTCCGACTGCATGTGTTAACATACAGCGCTAAGATGAGGCAGGATCTTGAGGTCCCACCAGGACTGAAAGGTTAATATAAGGACTGTTTTCAGCTTTGGGGAACCATTTCTGGACAACGGGGTAGGAGATGTTCAAAGGGGACTGCCTGTTCAAACAGGGATGTCTGGTCATGTTACCCCTGCTGCACTGCAGCTCTCTGAATTACCACACTTTTACACTTACAATAGGTAGGCTATGGTAGATTCACAAACGGGAGAAGGCCCCTCTATGTTTGTTTGGTTGCTAGTAGCTGATTGATCTCAAGTTTGTCTTTTAACCACTTTTGTTTCTTTGTTTCTCAAAGATTGTTTCCCTTTTTGGAAGTCCAGGTTTATGATGCCATAGGCTTTTCTTGTGTCCCTCCTTGCAATAACTTCTTCAAAGAAGTGGAAGAGGTGAATCCGCATTAGCTGTGTCGTATGAAGCCGCTACGGCACAGATATACCTCTAGTTACCCTCTTATGATCGATTCCATGGTTTTCCACGCTATGGAGATGAGACTGATGAGTCTGTAGTTTCCTGGTTCCACCTCGTCTCCTATTTGAAAGATGGGCACTACATTAGCAGCGTGCCAGTCAGCTAATAGATCTCCCATCTTCATTGATTTGCCAGACATCTCTGCCATATCTCAAATGATGAAATCCCTTGTTACCACCTTGAGCTTGTTTCCCAACTGACTTGCTTTTTACCTGCTTTGCACTGCAGTTATAAATAAACATAAACAAAGTGAAAAATGAAAGTGCCTGCCTGGAATATTTCATGGGCTTCACGAATGCCAGGCTTCTGGGTTTGTTCATTTTTATTGTGATCCCTTTTTATTCTGCAAGCCACACTTTTTACTTCCACCCTAATGAAAGTTCACAATTATTATGCAATGTTCCATGCTTTGACTTTTGTTTATACTGTGCATTTGCAATGCTTGAACATGCTTATCTATGATTTTGGATGCTTACCCATGCCATATCATACTTGCACTATGATTGTAACAATCATTATAGGGCATTACTGTACCGATGATTGGGTCTCAGGACATGGTGCATCATGCACATCAGTGTTATTAATGAGGACTGGGTCTCAGGACATGGTGCATCATGCACATCAGTGTTATTAATGAGGACTGGGTCTCAGGACATGGTGCATCATGCACATCAGTGTTATTAATGAGGACTGGGTCTCAGGACATGGTGTATCGTGCACATCAGTGTTATTAATGAGGACTGGGTCTCAGGACATGGTGCATCATGCACATCAGTGTTATTAATGAGGACTGGGTCTCAGGACATGGTGCATCATGCACATCAGTGTTATTAATGAGGACTGGGTCTCAGGACATGGTGCATCATGCACATCAGTGTTATTAATGAGAACTGGGTCTCAGGACATGGTGCATCATGCACATCAGTGTTATTAATGAGGACTGGGTCTCAGAGCATGGTGCATCATGCACATCAATGTTATTAATGAGGACTGGGTCTCAGAGCATGGTGCATCATGCACATCAGTGTTATTAATGAGAACTGGGTCTCAGGACATGGTGCATCATGCACATCAGTGTTATTAATGAGGACTGGGTCTCAGAGCATGGTGCATCATGCACATCAGTGTTATTAATGAGGATCGGGTCTCAGAGCATGGTGCATCATGCACATCAGTGTTATTAATGAGGACTGGGTCTCAGGACATGGTGCATCATGCACATCAGTGTTATTAATGAAGATCGGGTCTCAGGACATGGTGCATCATGCACATCAGTGTTATTAATGAGGACTGGGTCTCAGGACATGGTGCATCATGCACATCAGTGTTATTAATGAGGACTGGGTCTCAGAGCATGGTGCATCATGCACATCAATGTTATTAATGAGGATCGGGTCTCAGGACATGGTGCATCATGTACATCATTGTTATTTCAGCAACGAGGATCAGGGCACGTGGGTTGTAAAGGCTCATCCTGATGAGTGATTGACTCATTAACTATATGAATGTTCAAGCACCATGCCATTGAATATAAATAAGTTATTTTGCTAGATATCACTCTCATCAATTTTTAAATAAAGTAAATGTATACAAATGCCCCAATTTGGAAAAGTAAAGTGTTAAAAGAGGTATCATTCAGGACAGTACCCGCTGGTTGTCTGCAGGGTGTTGCAACTTGCAACAGATCAGTCCAAGAGTAACAATGGATCCCACAGTATAGCACTACATTACTGAAGGGGGTCCAAGTCTGGAAAGGGCTTGTATGATATGCTTCATCAGCAAAAAGAGTCCTGCATTAATAAAGGGCAGTATGTGAGTGATCTGCATAGTAAATGACACATTCTCAAGAAAAGGAAAAATCTTTTTTCCCCTTCTTTTTTTTAACACAGTTACTCTGTGTTTCAAGTGTCATAGTTACTCTGGCAGATTGTAACCATAGCAACTATGACATCATTATGGACATAGTGATGCATGAAAATTGTAATGGCTGGGGACTGGTTGCTAGGAGACCTGAACTCAGGGAAGGGATTGGGATTGAAAGCTACAGAACACACTGTACTTGATTACAGTGCTGCTGAGTTTTTTGTTGTCTTTCTGACTGAAGTGTTTTTCAACATGTCACCACATTTAGGGATTATTATGCAATTAACAGCACAAAACAAAAGGCTCATTATAATCTTAGCTGTAGCTGGAACATAACTCAGAAAACTCTGAATATATTGTACCTGATTTATACAGGCTTGTGGTTACCATCACTGCCACAAGTCCCAGGGTTGTGGAAAAGAAACTCTCCTCCAATCTGAAAACCTGCCGAAAATGCAGAGCGCCAAGTAAATACACCTCCATACTAAATCACTGAACTTTTTGTTTTTTCACTTGTATGTTTTAAACTTGCAAAACCTTGAATTGAATTCCATACCACCAATACAGTACAGTAAGTACAATGACATCCTGAACTCTTTGTGTGTCTGGATTCACATTGTATTCCATACCACCAATACAGTACAGTAAGTACAATGACATCCTGAACTTTTTGTGTGTCTGGGTTCAGATTGTATTCCACACCTCTAATACAGTACAGTAAGTACAATGACATCCTGCACTCTTTGTGTGTCTGGGTTCAGATTGTATTCCACACCTCTAATACAGTACAGTAAGTACAATGACATCCTGAACTCTTTGTGTGTCTGGATTCACATTGTATTCCACACCTCTAATACAGTACAGTAAGTACAATGACATCCTGAACTCTTTGTGTGTCTGGGTTCAGATTGTATTCCACACCTCTAATACAGTACAGTAAGTACAATGACATCCTGAACTCTTTGTGTGTCTGGATTCACATTGTATTCCACACCTCTAATACAGTACAGTAAGTACAATGACATCCTGAACTCTTTGTGTGTCTGGATTCACATTGTATTCCACACCTCTAATACAGTACAGTAAGTACAATGACATCCTGCACTCTTTGTGTGTCTGGGTTCAGATTGTATTCCACACCTCTAATACAGTACAGTAAGTACAATGACATCCTGCACTCTTTGTGTGTCTGGGTTCAGATTGTATTCCACACCTCTAATACAGTACAGTAAGTACAATGACATCCTGCACTCTTTGTGTGTCTGGGTTCAGATTGTATTCCACACCTCTAATACAGTACAGTAAGTACAATGACATCCTGAACTCTTTGTGTGTCTGGATTCACATTGTATTCCACACCTCTAATACAGTACAGTAAATACAATGACATCCTGCACTCTTTGTGTGTCTGGATTCACATTGTATTCCACACCTCTAATACAGTACAGTAAGTACAATGACATAAGAACATAAGAACATAAGAACATAAGAAAGTTTACAAACGAGAGGAGGCCATTCGGCCCATCTTGCTCGTTTGGTTGTTAGTAGCTTATTGATCCCAAAATCTCATCAAGCAGCTTCTTGAAGGATCCCAGGGTGTCAGCTTCAACAACATTACTGGGGAGTTGATTCCAGACCCTCACAATTCTCTGTGTAAAAAAGTGTCTCCTATTTTCTGTTCTGAATGCCCCTTTTTCTAAACTCCATTTGTGACCCCTGGTCCTTGTTTCTTTTTTCAGGCTGAAAAAGTCCCTTGCGTCGACACTGTCAATACCTTTTAGAATTTTGAATGCTTGAATTAGGTCGCCACGTAGTCTTCTTTGTTCAAGACTGAACAGATTCAATTCTTTTAGCCTGTCTGCATATGACATGCCTTTTAAGCCCGGAATAATTCTGGTCGCTCTTCTTTGCACTCTTTCTAGAGCAGCAATATCTTTTTTATAGCGAGGTGACCAGAACTGCACACAATATTCAAGATGAGGTCTTACAAGTGCATTGTACAGTTTTAACATTACTTCCCTTGATTTAAATTCAACACTTTTCACAATGTATCCGAGTATCTTGTTAGCCTTTTTTATAGCTTCCCCACATTGCCTAGATGAAGACATTTCTGAGTCAACAAAAACTCCTAGGTCTTTTTCATAGATTCCTTCTCCAATTTCAATATCTCCCATATGATATTTATAATGTACATTTTTATTTCCTGCGTGCAGTACCTTACACTTTTCTCTATTAAATGTCATTTGCCATGTATCTGCCCAGTTCTGAATCTTGTCTAGATCATTTTGAATGACCTTTGCTGCTGCAACAGTGTTTGCCACTCCTCCTACTTTTGTGTCGTCTGCAAATTTAACAAGTTTGCTTACTATACCAGAATCTAAATCCTCAACTCTTTGTGTGTCTGGGTTCAGATTGTATTCCACACCTCTAATACAGTACAGTAAGTACAATGACATCCTGAACTCTTTGTGTGTCTGGATTCACATTGTATTCCACACCTCCAATACAGTACAATAAGTACAATGACATCCTGAACTCTTTGTGTGTCTGGATTCACATTGTATTCCGTACCTCTAATACAGTACAGTAAGTACAATGACATCCTGAACTCTTTGTGTGTCTGGATTCACATTGTATTCCACACCTCCAATACAGTACAGTAGATACAATGACTTCCTGAACTCTTTGTGTGTCTGGGTTCAGATTGTATTCCACACCTCTAATACAGTACAATAAGTACAATGACATCCTGATCTTTTTGCGTGTCTGAGTTCGCAGGCTACTAACACTCATTTGCATGCCTCCTGTGCACCTTTCTTTATTCCCATAACTATAAAACACTAAGATATAAGAGACACAGAAATACAACCCTTATGATGACAAGTCTTTATCAGGTCAAAGGAATGCAAATTATTACAATTACCTTTGGGGATACATTCCTTACTCACGAATTAAATGACATTCTCCATCATTTGATTCTGAACCGTTCTTCCAAACACATTGAAGCAAAGTGCGTTCCTTTAAATGTGTTCATCACTGGGTCTGTCACTGAGCCAGCAATCAAAGCCACGCTTTCTCCATTCGTAACCATAGGGCTGCACTGTCTCCCAAATAAAAGGAAAGTTGGATTGCTCAGGAAACGGCATTCAGATAGAAGTGGGACAGTAGTGGAGGCGACGAGAGGAGATGGAAGGAGTGGTGCTCAGGCACGATACAGCCTTTACTGATTTACATGTGCAGACAGTGCCTTGTTAGAACCATTGGAGAGCCACATTCTACAGCACTGTAAAGCAGCTCACAGCCATTCACTTGTAAATAGGGTTTATGTTCGTGATTTATTTCCCGTGAATACCTGCATTGTCTTGCACTGGTACTTGTTTTCATTCTTTCCCATGCTCTATGTGCAGAATTATCCCACCATCTACATCAATAACTCTATTATCTCTATATATTCCTATTTAAATGGGCTTGCTTTATTTCTTGTGTACATTCTTGATGTGCAAGCTTAATAGCCTGTATAAAGAGACATGCTATTTATTTGACACTGCAGCCAACATTCCTCAAGTGTTTTGAAACCAGGCTGACTGCACAGTTTTGGATGTACTGTAATGTAGTTGGGTGGCCAGTGCTGCAGAAAACCTTGGACACAATCTCCCTTGTGTAACTCTGTCATGAGCCTGACTTTCCTCTGTCATGTGGCTGGAGACACATGAACGTCTGGAGCAAGCCAGGGTGTAACAGCAGCTGTAGCATTAATGGTTGTATTCGGTATTCCGTTGAATTTGTAAGAAGTAGTTCCAACAAGTCGTCTAAAATCAGGCGTCGTTAGTTGCTGTGCTCCCTGCCTTTAAAACTGCGTCCCGAGTCATATTAGGAATGCTGGCACAGTTGAGTCACATTTAAAAACAGATTTGTTTGCGCTGTGTTTAAAACGCTCGCTTGGGGTGCTCAGGGTTGCTGGTTCACGCCCAGCCTGCACCCTGTTACACAAGCAAACTCTGAAAATGAAATACGCAACAATGTGTCACTGTCCCTGTAAATTGCCTGTTGTTCTTGTGTGTTCTGATACGAAACGCTGCTGATAAAAGTTCTATTAAAATATAAAGTACATCAAATGCTGCTCTTTCCAATAAGACCCTTACTGCACCCCTTCTCTACTGTCACAGGGTAGGGTAACTCACCTCTACCCTTCTCCACTGTCACAGGGTAGGGTAGCTCACCTCTCCCCTTCTCCACTGTCACAGGGTAGGGTAACTCACCTCTCCCCTTCTCCACTGTTACAGGGTAGGGTAGCTCACCTCTTGCACTAAAAGTGCTTTATTACTCAGTAAAATAAATAAAAACAAACAAAATAAAACCGGGAAACAGTTGACATTAAACATGGATTCTGGAAACGCTATGGCCCCGACAAAATGAAATAGTAAAATACCCATTTTAAGAATACTCGAAAACCTCATTATAGCATTGGGGACATATAATAATAATAATAATAATAATAATAATAAAAATAATAATAATAACGTTAAACTTGATTTTGTATAGCGCCCTTAAAAGCAGTCATCTCAGAGCGCTTCACAATTAATAGTACTGCAATAAATAAACAGATTATGCATAAAAGAAACACAAGGAGATAAAACAATCATAAAAATCATAGAAACGCCTTTCTAAAAAAGTAAGTTTTTAAATTAACTTTAAAAACACTCAAAGAAGCTGAGTCCCTGATCTCTAGTGGAATAGAGTTCCAGAATTCGGGGGCACAGCAACAGAAGGCCCTGTCACCCACAGAGCTCAGGCGAGCAGGCGGGACACACAGCAGACTGAGATCAGCAGAGCGGAGGTTGCGAGTGGGAGTGTAAAAAGATGAAAGATCTGACAGATAAGTCACAGCTAGCCCATGAAGAGCCTTATATGTCAGCAATAAAATTTTAAAATCAATTCTAAACCTGATAGGCAGCCAGTGCAAGGCCTCCAAGACAGGAGTGATGTGATCTCTTGAGAGGGACCGAGACAAAATTCTGGCTGCAGAATTTTGAACGAATTGAATATCAGTTAGGATGCTATTAGACACCCCAGCAAGCAGGGCGTTACAGTAATCGATCCTGGAGGACACAAAAGCATGAACCAGTTTTTCAGCTGCAGGTAGAAAAAGCATGGGACGCAGACTGGCAATATTTCTATGGTGAAAAAATGAAACCTTGACAGTATTCAGCACATGCGATTCAAAAATTAACTCAGGACAGAAAATCAGACCAAAACTTTTCATCTCAGATCTGAACTCAAGCATGGTTCCATCAACAGACATGAGGCAAATAACTGTAGTAATTTATATCACTATTGCTTCATGCAGTAAACACCAGTGTAACATTTAAATACATTGGCATCAGTTTCCAGGCTTTGTTTTGGTCAGCGCTCAATCTCAAGAGCTAACCTGTGGGCTGTCCTGCTTAGTACATGGATGAGAAACCTCACAGGCAAACCAGCTGAGTTGTTGGAAGAGGTGTTGTTTGCACAGCAGGGGGCAGATGCTGCTCTGTGGCTGAACTCAACTGGACATCTTTCAGATGTTAAACTGAGGCGCTGTGTTTCTAGTCTCTATTCTGTGTCTGACATCCACTCCAGGAGACAGGTGTGCAGACAGTAACACCTTGTTATGATGTTTAGCAGGAAAGTTGTCTGGGGAGCATGGGTATGTACTGTGTGTGTGAGTAAAGCAACTCGGAGACCGAGGCATTAAACGTTTAAACTCTCTTTAGAAATCCTGTATTCATCTAATAGGAAACATATTATTACCATAGTAATGACACCCAATAAACACTAGAACTACCAGAGTTACACACACATAGTAAAGACACCCAATTAACACTAGAACTACCAGAGTTACACACACATAGTAATGACACCCAATTAACACTAGAACTACCAGAGTTACACACACATAGTAAAGACACCCAATTAACACTAGAACTATCGGAGTTACACACACATAGTAATGACACCCAATTAACACTAGAACTACCAGAGTTACACACACATAGTAATGACACCCAATTAACACTAGAACTATCGGAGTTACACACACATAGTAATGACACCCAATTAACACTAGAACTATCGGAGTTACACACACATAGTAAAGACACCCAATTAACACTAGAACTACCAGAGTTACACACACATAGTAAAGACACCCAATTAACACTAGAACTATCGGAGTTACACACACATAGTAATGACACCCAATTAACACTAGAACTATCGGAGTTACACACACATAGTAATGACACCCAATTAACACTAGAACTATCGGAGCTACACACACACCTGGAACTACCCTACACCTGATCGCTTAATCTGAACGCCGTATTAAAAACAACATCAATATTATAATCAAAGGACAAACAATCAGATATAAATCATACTTTTATACAGGCACCTCATGTAAAACTGAAACATTGTAAATAAATGAACCTTTGAACAGAAATGGGTTTATATAAAGACATATTATATACAGTACAACTGCAAAAAACTATAACAAATCAAACACACAAACATTTGAAAATAAATAAGTGCATATACATGTCTATTATTTATATACAAAACTGTACAACCGAACCGATGAAAATAACTAACAACAAATAAAAAATATACTGCCTGCTTATATGAGTGACACTCAGCAAACTAGATCACAGATACCCTGCCTGCTTACATGAGTGACACTCAGCAAACTAGATCACAGATACCCTGCCTGCTTACATGAGTGACACTCAGCAAACTAGATCACAGATACCCTGCCTGCTTACATGAGTGACACTCAGCAAACTAGATCACAGATACCCTGCCTGCTTACATGAGTGACACTCAGCAAACTAGATCACAGATACCCTGCCTGCTTACATGAGTGACACTCAGCAAACTAGATCACAGGAGCCTGGATTGTGATCAGCAGTACAGATACAGTATGTATGAACAGTAAGAGAAGCCTGGATTGTGATCAGCAGTACAGATACAGTATGTATGAACAGTAAGAGGAGCCTGGATTGTGATCAGCGGTACAGATACAGTATGTATGAACAGTAAGAGAAGCCTGGATTGTGATCAGCAGTACAGATACAGTATGTATGAACAGTAAGAGGAGCCTGGATTGTGATCAGCAGTACAGATACAGTATGTATGAACAGTAAGAGGAGCCTGGATTGTGATCAGCAGTACAGATACAGTATGTATGAACAGTAAGAGGAGCCTGGATTGTGATCAGCAGTAAAGATACAGTATGTATGAACAGTAAGAGGAGCCTGGATTGTGATCAGCGGTACAGATACAGTATGTATGAACAGTAAGAGGAGCCTGGATTGTGATCAGCAGTACAGATACAGTATGTATGAACAGTAAGAGGAGCCTGGATTGTGATCAGCAGTACAGATACAGTATGTATGAACAGTAAGAGGAGCCTGGATTGTGATCAGCAGTACAGATACAGTATGTATGAACAGTAAGAGGAGCCTGGATTGTGATCAGCAGTACAGATACAGTATGTATGAACAGTAAGAGGAGCCTGGATTGTGATCAGCAGTACAGATACAGTATGTATGAACAGTAAGAGGAGCCTGGATTGTGATCAGCAGTACAGATACAGTATGTATGAACAGTAAGAGGAGCCTGGATTGTGATCAGCAGTACAGATACAGTATGTATGAACAGTAAGAGGAGCCTGGATTGTGATCAGCAGTACAGATACAGTATGTATGAACAGTAAGAGGAGCCTGGATTGTGATCAGCAGTACAGATACAGTATGTATGAACAGTAAGAGGAGCCTGGATTGTGATCAGCAGTACAGATACAGTATGTATGAACAGTAAGAGGAGCCTGGATTGTGATCAGCAGTACAGATACAGTATGTATGAACAGTAAGAGGAGCCTGGATTGTGATCAGCAGTACAGATACAGTATGTATGAACAGTAAGAGGAGCCTGGATTGTGATCAGCAGTACAGATACAGTATGTATGAACAGTAAGAGGAGCCTGGATTGTGATCAGCAGTACAGATACAGTATGTATGAACAGTAAGAGGAGCCTGGATTGTGATCAGCAGTACAGATACAGTATGTATGAACAGTAAGAGGAGCCTGGATTGTGATCAGCAGTACAGATACAGTATGTATGAACAGTAAGAGGAGCCTGGATTGTGATCAGCAGTACAGATACAGTATGTATGAACAGTAAGAGGAGCCTGGATTGTGATCAGCAGTACAGATACAGTATGTATGAACAGTAAGAGGAGCCTGGATTGTGATCAGCAGTACAGATACAGTATGTATGAACAGTAAGAGGAGCCTGGATTGTGATCAGCAGTACAGATACAGTATGTATGAACAGTAAGAGGAGCCTGGATTGTGATCAGCAGTACAGATACAGTATGTATGAACAGTAAGAGGAGCCTGGATTGTGATCAGCAGTAAAGATACAGTATGTATGAACAGTAAGAGGAGCCTGGATTGTGATCAGCAGTACAGATACAGTATGTATGAACAGTAAGAGGAGCCTGGATTGTGATCAGCAGTACAGATACAGTATGTATGAACAGTAAGAGGAGCCTGGATTGTGATCAGCAGTACAGATACAGTATGTATGAACAGTAAGAGGAGCCTGGATTGTGATCAGCAGTACAGATACAGTATGTATGAACAGTAAGAGGAGCCTGGATTGTGATCAGCAGTACAGATACAGTATGTATGAACAGTAAGAGGAGCCTGGATTGTGATCAGCAGTACAGATACAGTATGTATGAACAGTAAGAGGAGCCTGGATTGTGATCAGCAGTACAGATACAGTATGTATGAACAGTAAGAGGAGCCTGGATTGTGATCAGCAGTACAGATACAGTATGTATGAACAGTAAGAGAAGCCTGGATTGTGATCAGCAGTACAGATACAGTATGTATGAACAGTAAGAGGAGCCTGGATTGTGATCAGCGGTACAGATACAGTATGTATGAACAGTAAGAGGAGCCTGGATTGTGATCAGCAGTAAAGATACAGTATGCATGAACAGTAAGAGGAGCCTGGATTGTGATCAGCAGTAAAGATACAGTATGTATGAACAGTAAGAGGAGCCTGGATTGTGATCAGCGGTACAGATACAGTATGTATGAACAGTAAGAGGAGCCTGGATTGTGATCAGCAGTAAAGATACAGTATGCATGAACAGTAAGAGGAGCCTGGATTGTGATCAGCAGTACAGATACAGTATGTATGAACAGTAAGAGGAGCCTGGATTGTGATCAGCAACAGTATGTATTTCACAGAGTGACAGCAATGATCTTCAAAAGCAGAAGGAATGCACTTGACTTGGTTGCAAGATAAAATATCTTTAATGCAAGCCTAGCTTTGTACTGTTTGTTATTGGTCTTTTAGATGAATCGTATGCATAACTTTTCAGAGATAAAATCACATTATTGCTTTATGACTCAGTGTTTTAGGTTTGCAGATGAATCAACCAGTGTACAGTAGATTTGTAAGAGACTGATTTATAATTCATGACGCATGAAACAATAATAATCTTCTAATAGCAGGTCATGAGTAGTAAGCAAGAGTGATGACATGCAACGATGCTGTTTGTGAAATAAAGCATGGGACAACAGAGGTAAATGAACAAGGGAGGGTTGTCATAGAGATTCAGATCCATCATTGTGTAAACTATCTATATAGTGCTATATTGCTCATGTACTGGATTAGCAAAGACTTTGGTTCTCCCCCACAAAAACTACAGTTTATATACTGCATTGTAATATCTCTTCACTCTCCTTCCTCCCGTGCTGCTCCTTCTGTTCACTCTCCTTCCTCTCCGTGCTGTTCCTTCTCTTCACTCTCCTTCCTCCAGTGCTCGCTCCTTCTCTTCACTCTCCTTCCTCCCGTGCTGCTCCTTCTCTTCACTCTCTTTCCTCCCTGTGCTGCTCCTTCTCTTCACTCTCCTTCCTCCCTCGCTGCTCCTTCTCTTCACTCTCCTTCCTCCCGTGCTCGCTCCTTCTCTTCACTCTCCTTCCTCCCGTGCTGCTCCTTCTCTTCACTCTCCTTCCTCCCTGTGCTGCTCCTTCTCTTCACTCTCCTTCCTCCCTCGCTGCTCCTTCTCTTCACTCTCCTTCCTCCCATGCTGCTCCTTCTCTTCACTCTCTTTCCTCCCGTCCCGGCGCGGCTCCTTTTCCCCCCTTCTTTTTTCACCCGTTCTGCTCCTTCTCTTCACTCTCCTTCCTCCCGTGCTGCTCCTTCTCTTCACTCTCCTTCCTCCCGTGCTGCTCCTTCTCTTCACTCTCCTTCCTCCCATGCTGCTCCTTCTCTTCACTCTCCTTCCTCCCATGCTGCTCCTTCTCTTCACTCTCCTTCCTCCCATGCTGCTCCTTCTCTTCACTCTCCTTCCTCCCATGCTGCTCCTTCTCTTCACTCTCCTTCCTCCCGTGCTGCTCCTTCTCTTCACTCTCCTTCCTCCCGTGCTGCTCCTTCTCTTCACTCTCCTTCCTCCCATGCTGCTCCTTCTCTTCACTCTCCTTCCTCCCGTGCTGCTCCTTCTCTTCACTCTCCTTCCTCCCATGCTGCTCCTTCTCTTCACTCTCCTTCCTCCCGTGCTGGTCCTTTCTCTTCACTCTCCTTCCTCCCATGCTCGCTCCTTCTCTTCACTCTCCTTCCTCCCGTGCTCGCTCCTTCTCTTCACTCTCCTTCCTCCCGTGCTGCTCCTTCTCTTCACTCTCCTTCCTCCCGTGCTGCTCCTTCTCTTCACTCTCCTTCCTCCCGTGCTGCTCCTTCTCTTCACTCTCCTTCCTCCCGTGCTCGCTCCTTCTCTTCACTCTCCTTCCTCCCGTGCTGCTCCTTCTCTTCACTCTCCTTCCTCCTGTGCTGCTCCTTCTCTTCACTCTCCTTCCTCCCGTGCTGCTCCTTCTCTTCACTCTCCTTCCTCCCGTGCTGCTCCTTCTCTTCACTCTCCTTCCTCCCGTGCTGCTCCTTCTCTTCACTCTCCTTCCTCCCGTGCTGCTCCTTCTCTTCACTCTCCTTCCTTGCTGCTCCTTCTCTTCACTCTCCTTCCTCCCATGCTGCTCCTTCTCTTCACTCTCCTTCCTCCCATGCTGCTCCTTCTCTTCACTCTCCTTCCTCCCGTGCTGCTCCTTCTCTTCACTCTCCTTCCTCCCGTGCTGCTCCTTCTCTTCACTCTCCTTCCTCCCGTGCTGCTCCTTCTCTTCACTCTCCTTCCTCCCGTGCTGCTCCTTCTCTTCACTCTCCTTCCTCCCATGCTGCTCCTTCTCTTCACTCTCCTTCCTCCCGTGCTGCTCCTTCTCTTCACTCTCCTTCCTCCCGTGCTGCTCCTTCTCTTCACTCTCCTTCCTCCCATGCTGCTCCTTCTCTTCACTCTCCTTCCTCCCGTGCTGCTCCTTCTCTTCACTCTCCTTCCTCCCATGCTGCTCCTTCTCTTCACTCTCCTTCCTCCCATGCTGCTCCTTCTCTTCACTCTCCTTCCTCCCGTGCTGCTCCTTCTCTTCACTCTCCTTCCTCCCTTGCTGCTCCTTCTCTTCACTCTCCTTCCTCCCGTGCTGCTCCTTCTCTTCACTCTCCTTCCTCCCGTGCTGCTCCTTCTCTTCACTCTCCTTCCTCCCGTGCTGCTCCTTCTCTTCACTCTCCTTCCTCCCGTGCTGCTCCTTCTCTTCACTCTCCTTCCTCCCGTGCTGCTCCTTCTCTTCACTCTCCTTCCTCCCGTGCTGCTCCTTCTCTTCACTCTCCTTCCTCCCGTGCTGCTCCTTCTCTTCACTCTCCTTCCTCCCGTGCTGCTCCTTCTCTTCACTCTCCTTCCTCCCGTGCTGCTCCTTCTCTTCACTCTCCTTCCTCCCGTGCTGCTCCTTCTCTTCACTCTCCTTCCTCCCGTGCTTGCTCCTTCTCTTCACTCTCCTTCCTCCCGTGCTGCTCCTTCTCTTCACTCTCCTTCCTCCCGTGCTGCTCCTTCTCTTCACTCTCCTTCCTCCCGTGCTGCTCCTTCTCTTCACTCTCCTTCCTCCCGTGCTGCTCCTTCTCTTCACTCTCCTTCCTCCCGTGCTGCTCCTTCTCTTCACTCTCCTTCCTCCCGTGCTGCTCCTTCTCTTCACTCTCCTTCCTCCCGTGCTGCTCCTTCTCTTCACTCTCCTTCCTCCCGTGCTGCTCCTTCTCTTCACTCTCCTTCCTCCCATGCTGCTCCTTCTCTTCACTCTCCTTCCTCCCGTGCTGCTCCTTCTCTTCACTCTCCTTCCTCCCGTGCTGCTCCTTCTCTTCACTCTCCTTCCTCCCTTGCTGCTCCTTCTCTTCACTCTCCTTCCTCCCGTGCTGCTCCTTCTCTTCACTCTCCTTCCTCCCGTGCTGCTCCTTCTCTTCACTCTCCTTCCTCCCGTGCTGGCTCCTTCTCTTCACTCTCCTTCCTCCCGTGCTGCTCCTTCTCTTCACTCTCCTTCCTCCCTTGCTGCTCCTTCTCTTCACTCTCCTTCCTCCCATGCTGCTCCTTCTCTTCACTCTCCTTCCTCCCATGCTGCTCCTTCTCTTCACTCTCCTTCCTCCCATGCTCGCTCCTTCTCTTCACTCTCCTTCCTCCCGTGCTGCTCCTTCTCTTCACTCTCCTTCCTCCCATGCTGCTCCTTCTCTTCACTCTCCTTCCTCCCATGCTGCTCCTTCTCTTCACTCTCCTTCCTCCCGTGCTGCTCCTTCTCTTCACTCTCCTTCCTCCCATGCTGCTCCTTCTCTTCACTCTCCTTCCTCCCGTGCTGCTCCTTCTCTTCACTCTCCTTCCTCCCGTGCTGCTCCTTCTCTTCACTCTCCTTCCTCCCGTGCTGCTCCTTCTCTTCACTCTCCTTCCTCCCGTGCTGCTCCTTCTCTTCACTCTCCTTCCTCCCGTGCTGCTCCTTCTCTTCACTCTCCTTCCTCCTGTGCTGCTCCTTCTCTTCACTCTCCTTCCTCCCGTGCTGCTCCTTCTCTTCACTCTCCTTCCTCCCGTGCTGCTCCTTCTCTTCACTCTCCTTCCTCCCGTGCTGCTCCTTCTCTTCACTCTCCTTCCTCCCGTGCTGCTCCTTCTCTTCACTCTCCTTCCTCCCGTGCTGCTCCTTCTCTTCACTCTCCTTCCTCCCGTGCTGCTCCTTCTCTTCACTCTCCTTCCTCCCGTGCTGCTCCTTCTCTTCACTCTCCTTCCTCCCGTGCTGCTCCTTCTCTTCACTCTCCTTCCTCCCGTGCTGCTCCTTCTCTTCACTCTCCTTCCTCCCGTGCTGCTCCTTCTCTTCACTCTCCTTCCTCCCGTGCTGCTCCTTCTCTTCACTCTCCTTCCTCCCGTGCTGCTCCTTCTCTTCACTCTCCTTCCTCCCGTGCTGCTCCTTCTCTTCACTCTCCTTCCTCCCATGCTGCTCCTTCTCTTCACTCTCCTTCCTCCCGTGCTGCTCCTTCTCTTCACTCTCCTTCCTCCCTGTGCTGCTCCTTCTCTTCACTCTCCTTCCTCCCGTGCTGCTCCTTCTCTTCACTCTCCTTCCTCCCGTGCTGCTCCTTCTCTTCACTCTCCTTCCTCCCATGCTGCTCCTTCTCTTCACTCTCCTTCCTCCCATGCTGCTCCTTCTCTTCACTCTCCTTCCTCCCGTGCTGCTCCTTCTCTTCACTCTCCTTCCTCCCGTGCTGCTCCTTCTCTTCACTCTCCTTCCTCCCGTGCTGCTCCTTCTCTTCACTCTCCTTCCTCCCGTGCTGCTCCTTCTCTTCACTCTCCTTCCTCCCGTGCTGCTCCTTCTCTTCACTCTCCTTCCTCCCGTGCTGCTCCTTCTCTTCACTCTCCTTCCTCCCGTGCTGCTCCTTCTCTTCACTCTCCTTCCTCCCGTGCTGCTCCTTCTCTTCACTCTCCTTCCTCCCGTGCTGCTCCTTCTCTTCACTCTCCTTCCTCCCGTGCTGCTCCTTCTCTTCACTCTCCTTCCTCCCGTGCTGCTCCTTCTCTTCACTCTCCTTCCTCCCGTGCTGCTCCTTCTCTTCACTCTCCTTCCTCCCGTGCTGCTCCTTCTCTTCACTCTCCTTCCTCCCGTGCTGCTCCTTCTCTTCACTCTCCTTCCTCCCGTGCTGCTCCTTCTCTTCACTCTCCTTCCTCCCGTGCTGCTCCTTCTCTTCACTCTCCTTCCTCCCGTGCTGCTCCTTCTCTTCACTCTCCTTCCTCCCGTGCTGCTCCTTCTCTTCACTCTCCTTCCTCCCGTGCTGCTCCTTCTCTTCACTCTCCTTCCTCCCGTGCTGCTCCTTCTCTTCACTCTCCTTCCTCCCGTGCTGCTCCTTCTCTTCACTCTCCTTCCTCCCGTGCTGCTCCTTCTCTTCACTCTCCTTCCTCCCGTGCTGCTCCTTCTCTTCACTCTCCTTCCTCCCGTGCTGCTCCTTCTCTTCACTCTCCTTCCTCCCGTGCTGCTCCTTCTCTTCACTCTCCTTCCTCCCGTGCTGCTCCTTCTCTTCACTCTCCTTCCTCCCGTGCTGCTCCTTCTCTTCACTCTCCTTCCTCCCGTGCTGCTCCTTCTCTTCACTCTCCTTCCTCCCGTGCTGCTCCTTCTCTTCACTCTCCTTCCTCCCGTGCTGCTCCTTCTCTTCACTCTCCTTCCTCCCGTGCTGCTCCTTCTCTTCACTCTCCTTCCTCCTGTGCTGCTCCTTCTCTTCACTCTCCTTCCTCCCGTGCTGCTCCTTCTCTTCACTCTCCTTCCTCCCGTGCTGCTCCTTCTCTTCACTCTCCTTCCTCCCGTGCTGCTCCTTCTCTTCACTCTCCTTCCTCCTGTGCTGCTCCTTCTCTTCACTCTCCTTCCTCCCGTGCTGCTCCTTCTCTTCACTCTCCTTCCTCCCATGCTCGCTCCTTCTCTTCACTCTCCTTCCTCCCGTGCTGCTCCTTCTCTTCACTCTCCTTCCTCCCGTGCTGCTCCTTCTCTTCACTCTCCTTCCTCCCGTGCTGCTCCTTCTCTTCACTCTCCTTCCTCCCGTGCTGCTCCTTCTCTTCACTCTCCTTCCTCCCGTGCTGCTCCTTCTCTTCACTCTCCTTCCTCCCGTGCTGCTCCTTCTCTTCACTCTCCTTCCTCCCGTGCTGCTCCTTCTCTTCACTCTCCTTCCTCCCGTGCTGCTCCTTCTCTTCACTCTCCTTCCTCCCATGCTGCTCCTTCTCTTCACTCTCCTTCCTCCCATGCTGCTCCTTCTCTTCACTCTCCTTCCTCCCGTGCTGCTCCTTCTCTTCACTCTCCTTCCTCCCGTGCTGCTCCTTCTCTTCACTCTCCTTCCTCCCGTGCTGCTCCTTCTCTTCACTCTCCTTCTTCCCGTGCTGCTCCTTCTCTTCACTCTCCTTCCTCCCGTGCTGCTCCTTCTCTTCACTCTCCTTCCTCCCGTGCTCGCTCCTTCTCTTCACTCTCCTTCTTCCCGTGCTCGCTCCTTCTCTTCACTCTCCTTCTTCCCGTGCTGCTCCTTCTCTTCACTCTCCTTCCTCCCGTGCTCGCTCCTTCTCTTCACTCTCCTTCCTCCCGTGCTGCTCCTTCTCTTCACTCTCCTTCCTCCCGTGCTCGCTCCTTCTCTTCACTCTCCTTCCTCCCATGCTCGCTCCTTCTCTTCACTCTCCTTCCTCCCGTGCTGCTCCTTCTCTTCACTCTCCTTCCTCCCGTGCTGCTCCTTCTCTTCACTCTCCTTCCTCCCATGCTGGTCCTTCTCTTCACTCTCCTTCCTCCCGTGCTCGCTCCTTCTCTTCACTCTCCTTCCTCCCGTGCTGCTCCTTCTCTTCACTCTCCTTCCTATCAGCATGCTGCTGTAAGTTTAATATGAGTGTGTATTGTCTCCACTGGTATGTACAGTATTCATCTAACAACCACACGATTGATAGCTAGTGTAATGAACACTCCTCACTGTCTCTCTGCAGCTGGTTTTCTCATAATGTTACTTTAGAGGTGATCCTGTAACCATGCCTTTCAAAGGAACTCACTGTAAATTTACCACCACTTTACAAAAGTCTTCAAATCAATATTTCAGTTGCTCTGGACTGTTTAGACTATATTACATTTTTTGAGATTTACAGAAGAATGCATTTGTTTACCTTCAGGGTTTTTAAAGAGATGACCGGTTTTTGGTATACCTCGTGGTGATGGATAAAAAGACATTCTCTTTTACTCTTTTATATGGGGACTTTTGGAGGACGGAAATGCATGATGACCTCATATGAAGATACCACTGAAGCAATGGAAACAAATTGAAAACATTTTCAATACAAATATATTTATTATGTGTCCTAGTATTTTCAATATTTAACGCATGTGCTCGCTCCTAAATAATAATAATAATAATAATAATAATAATAATAATAATAATAATAATAATAATAATAATAATAATAATAATAATAATATGCAGTTTTTCAGCAATTATCAATGCGGTAGGTGCCAGGGTAGATTAAGCAGCGTTTAACTTGTGCAGATCAAAAGCACTTTTGAGAAGATCCCAGGAGGTTGTGCAGGCTTGTGTTCCTATTCCAGTTGTAATAGGATCCCTGAGGGTTGTGCAGGCTTGTGTTCCTGGTCCAGTTGTAATAGGATCCCTGGGGGTTGTGCAGGCTTGTGTTCCTGGTCCAGTTGTAGGATCCCTGGGGGTTGTGCAGGCTTGTGTTCCTATTCCAGTTGTAATAGGATCCCTGGGGGTTGTGCAGGCTTGTGTTCCTGGTCCAGTTGTAACAGGATCCCTGGGGGTTGTGCAGGCTTGTGTTCCTGGTCCAGTTGTAGGATCCCTGGGGGTTGTGCAGGCTTGTGTTCCTGGTCCAGTTGTAACAGGATCCCTGGGGGTTGTGCAGGCTTGTGTTCCTGGTCCAGTTGTAATAGGATCCCTGAGGGTTGTGCAGGCTTGTGTTCCTGGTCCAGTTGTAACAGGATCCCTGAGGGTTGTGCAGGCTTGTGTTCCTGGTCCAGTTGTAACAGGATCCCTGAGGGTTGTGCAGGCTTGTGTTCCTGGTCCAGTTGTAACAGGATCCCTGGGGGTTGTGCAGGCTTGTGTTCCTGGTTCAGTTGTTACAGGATCCCTGGGGGTTGTGCAGGCTTGTGTTCCTGGTCCAGTTGTAGGATCCCTGGGGGTTGTGCAGGCTTGTGTTCTTGGTCCAGTTGTAACAGGATCCCTGGGGGTTGTGCAGGCTTGTGTTCCTGGTCCAGTTGTAGGATCCCTGGGGGTTGTGCAGGCTTGTGTTCCTGGTCCAGTTGTAGGATCCCTGGGGGTTGTGCAGGCTTGTGTTCCTGGTCCAGTTGTAACAGGATCCCTGAGGGTTGTGCAGGCTTGTGTTCCTGGTCCAGTTGTAATAGGATCCCTGAGGGTTGTGCAGGCTTGTGTTCCTGGTCCAGTTGTAACAGGATCCCTGGGGGTTGTGCAGGCTTGTGTTCCTATTCCAGTTGTAATAGGATCCCTGGGGGTTGTGCAGGCTTGTGTTCCTGGTCCAGTTGTAACAGGATCCCTGGGGGTTGTGCAGGCTTGTGTTCCTGGTCCAGTTGTAGGATCCCTGGGGGTTGTGCAGGCTTGTGTTCCTTCCAGTTGTAGGATCCCTGGGGGTTGTGCAGGCTTGTGTTCCTGGTCCAGTTGTAACAGGATCCCTGGGGGTTGTGCAGGCTTGTGTTCCTGGTCCAGTTGTAGGATCCCTGGGGGTTGTGCAGGCTTGTGTTCCTGGTCCAGTTGTAACAGGATCCCTGGGGGTTGTGCAGGCTTGTGTTCCTAACATTGACCCCTGGGAGTTTTGCATTGCTTGGTTCCCGGTCCAGTTGTAGATCCCTTGGGTTGTGCAGGCTTGTGGGGGGTCCAGTTGTAATAGGATCCCTGGGGGTTGTGCAGGCTTGTGTTCCTGGTCCAGTTGTAACAGGATCCCTGGGGGTTGTGCAGGCTTGTGTTCCTGGTCCAGTTATAGGATCCCTGGGGGTTGTGCAGGCTTGTGTTCCTAGGCCAGTTGTAATAGGATCCCTGGGGGTTGTGCAGGCTTGTGTTCCTGGTCCAGTTGTAACAGGATCCCTGGGGGTTGTGCAGGCTTGTGTTCCTGGTCCAGTTGTAATAGGATCCCTGGGGGTTGTGCAGGCTTGTGTTCCTGGTCCAGTTGTAGGATCCCTGGGGGTTGTGCAGGCTTGTGTTCCTGGTCCAGTTGTAACAGGATCCCTGGGGGTTGTGCAGGCTTGTGTTCCTGGTCCAGTTGTAATAGGATACCTGGGGGTTGTGCAGGCTTGTGTTCCTGGTCTAGTTGTAGGATCCCTGAGGGTTGTGCAGGCTTGTGTTCCTATTCCAGTTGTAATAGGATCCCTAGGGGTTGTGCAGGCTTGTGCTCCTGGTCTAGTTGTAGGATCCCTGGGGGTTGTGCAGCCTTGTGTTCCTATTCCAGTTGTAATAGTATCCCTAGGGGTTGTGCAGGCTTGTGTTTCCTGGTCAAGTTGTAACAGGATCCCTGGGGGTTGTGCAGGCTTGTGTTCCTGGTCCAGTTGTAATAGGATCCCTGGGGGTTGTGCAGGCTTGTGTTTCCTGGTCAAGTTGTAACAGGATCCCTGAGGGTTGTGCAGGCTTGTGTTCCTGGTCCAGTTGTAACAGGATCCCTGAGGGTTGTGCAGGCTTGTGTTCCTATTCCAGTTGTAACAGGATCCCTGAGGGTTGTGCAGGCTTGTGTTCCTGGTCCAGTTGTAATAGGATCCCCGGGGATTGTGCAGGCTTGTATTCCTGGTCCAGTTGTAACAGGATCCCTGAGGGTTGTGCAGGCTTGTGTTCCTGGTCCAGTTGTAATAGGATCCCTGGGGGTTGTGCAGGCTTGTGTTCCTATTCCAGTTGTAACAGGATCCCTGAGGGTTGTGCAGGCTTGTGTTCCTGGTCCAGTTGTAACAGGATCCCTGGGGGTTGTGCAGGCTTGTGTTCCTGGTCCAGTTGTAATAGGATCCCTGGGGGTTGTGCAGGCTTGTGTTCCTGGTCCAGTTGTAACAGGATCCCTGGGGGTTGTGCAGGCTTGTGTTCCTGGTCCAGTTGTAACAGGATCCCTGGGGGTTGTGCAGGCTTGTGTTCCTGGTCCAGTTGTAACAGGATCCCTGGGGGTTGTGCAGGCTTGTGTTCCTGGTCCAGTTGTAACAGGATCCCTGGGGGTTGTGCAGGCTTGTGTTCCTGGTCCAGTTGTAACAGGATCCCTGGGGGTTGTGCAGGCTTGTGTTCCTGGTCCAGTTGTAGGATCCCTGGTTGTTGTGCAGGCTTGTGTTCCTATTCCAGTTGTAATAGGATCCCTGGGGGTTGTGCAGGCTTGTGTTCCCGGTCCAGTTGTAGGATCCCTGGGGGTTGTGCAGGCTTGTGTTCCTAGGCCAGTGGTAATAGGATCCCTGGGGGTTCTGCAGGCTTGTGTTCCTGGTCCAGTTGTAACAGGATCCCTGGGGGTTGTGCAGGCTTGTGTTCCTGGTCCAGTTGTAGGATCCCTGGGGGTTGTGCAGGCTTGTGTTCCTGGTCCAGTTGTAACAGGATCCCTGGGAGTTGTGCAGGCTTGCGTTCCTGGTCCAGTTGTAAGATCCCTGGGGGTTCTGCAGGCTTGTCTTCCTGGTCCAGTTGTAGGATCTCTTGCGGTTGTGCAGGCTTGTGTTCGTGGTCCAGTTGTAGGATCCCTGAGGGTTGTGCAGGCTTGTGTTCCCGGTCCAGTTGTAATCGGATCCCTGGGGGTTGTGCAGGATTGTGTTCCTGGTCCATTTGTAGGATCCCTGGGGGTTGTGCAGGCTTGTGTTCCTGGTCCAGTTGTAACAGGATCCCTGGGGGTTGTGCAGGCTTGCGTTCCTGGTCCAGTTGTAGGATCCCTGGGGGTTGTGCAGGCTTGTGTTCCTGGTCCAGTTGTAATAGGATCCCTGGGGGTTGTGCGGGCCTGTGTTCCTGGGCCAGTTGTAGGATCCCTGGGGGTTGTGCAGGCTTGTGTTCCTGGTCCAGTTGTAGGATCCCTGGGGGTTGTGCAGGCTTGTGTTCCTGGTCCAACTGTAACACGATCCCTGGGGGTTGTGCAGGCTTGTGTTCCTAGGTCAGTTGTAATAGGATCCCTGGGGGTTCTGCAGGCTTGTGTTCCTGGTCCAGTTGTAACAGGATCCCTGGGGGTTGTGCAAGCTTGTGTTCCTGGTCCAGTTATAGGATCCCTGGGGGTTGTGCAGGCTTGTGTTCCTATGCCAGTTGTAATAGGATCCCTGGGGGTTCTGCAGGCTTGTGTTCCTGGTCCAGTTGTAACAGGATCCCTGGGGGTTGTGCAGGCTTGTGTTCCTGGTCCAGTTGTAATAGGATCCCTGGGGGTTGTGCAGGCTTGTGTTCCTGGTCCATTTGTAGGATCCCTGGGGGTTGTGCAGGCTTGTGTTCCTGGTCCAGTTGTAACAGGATCCCTGGGAGTTGTGCAGGCTTGTGTTCCTGGTCCAGTTGTAGGATCCCTGGGGGTTGTGCAGGCTTGTGTTCCTGGTCCAGTTGTAATAGGATCCCTGGGGGTTGTGCGGGCCTGTGTTCCTGGGCCAGTTGTAGGATCCCTGGGGGTTGTGCAGGCTTGTGTTCCTGGTCCAGTTGTAGGATCCCTGGGGGTTGTGCAGGCTTGTGTTCCTGTTCCAGTTGTAGGATCCCTGGGGGTTGTGCAGGCTTGTGTTCCTGGTCCAGTTGTAGGATCCCTGGAGGCTGTGCAGGCTTGTGTTCCCTGGTCCAGTTGTAATAGCATCCGCTCAGCTGTGGCGCCAGCTTGAAAGGTTGTATCGGATGCTGCGAGACAGACTGCTGCAACGGCAGGGCCTGTTTTGTAATTAAATATTTCTCGTGTGCGTCTACACTTCAAGCAGAGAAGATAACACTGAAAGAAGTCTTTGACTCGCAGACAATGGAAATGTATCAAATGGTTATTGCTTCAAAGCATTTACATAGTAGAGTCACTCACAAAAAAACAAGTTCATCAAGAAGGCGTTGGAGGGGGTAGCAGGTTATTTATTACCATTATTGCTGCTTGATATATTTTAGGGGTTAAAAAGAAAAGTAGATACAAAATGTGCTATCTGTGCTCCTTAATTCTTTAAGATACAAGGGACATATGTTTTCCCACAAATGCAATAAAGCTAACTTTCATATGTTTGCAATGAGGGGCACGGAACAGGGTTTAAAATGTACTGACAGGTTGGATCTGCTCGTCCAGACTGTCAGTTTCCTCCTGGTGATACTTGAGTCGCTCTCAAATGTATTTTAAGAAGAAAGTGTTTGAACAAGTGTTCAGTTCTTTGTATACCCTGGGGGGTTCATTAATAAAGGCTGTAAACCTGTTCTGCTGCTTTGCTCAGCATGGCTAAAGCAGGAACAAAATGGAAATGAGATGCATCTTCTGTTGGAATGAACTCTTACTGACAGTATGTGCAGGTTGGGCCCAGTCTGGGTTCATCAGAACCAGGAAATTAAAAGACCCTTGTCAGAAACCAATCCTGCAGTCTAGTGGTGTGGCTCAAACTGGCTCCAGTCTATCAACAAGTCAAGCTGAAACCAAAGCTCAGTAGATTATGCACAGTACTGTAACTGGGAGTATTGCTTGGAATCAGTGTAGATTGCACTTCAGAAAAGAATTGGCAACTGAAGGATTTCCACAGGAGTGCCAGACCCCCACCATTTACACACAGAAAAACAAAAACAAAGTATCGAGCACTAGGTAAGAGTACATAAGAACCCTCTAATTCCATTTAACTGCGTTACAGAGAAGGGCAATAAGTAGAATGGGACCCTTCTCAGGATAATGAGCGATAGGTAATAATGGTGTCTTCAAGGAAGCTGCTATGAGAACCTACTATAATTGCAGGCTGTTACTCAGGCTCGAAAATACTATTTTTACTTGGAGACTTTAAAAGACATGTGTGTAAATTTAGTGCCTTTGTCTAGCCACACAGAAATACTGGAGGGGAACATTTATATTCATCAGAGTTTTTCACTGGAATAAACTGAGCAAGCATTCCTTTCAGAAATAATTGACTGACTAGTAACTAGCAAAGGGAGCCAATGGATTGTAATTTGCTATACCTCCCTAAAGAGGGCTGTAAAAAGAAGCAGCAGGAGGTTCTGAGGCCCATCACCCCCTCTGGGATTTCCAGCCCCAGGGAGAGGATTCAGAGTGTTTGTGCATTTGCTGACAGAGAACACTGGATTGCTTTATTGGATACCTTGCTATATTGTTGCCTGGCCTGGTGCACAAGCAAACCAGCAGTTAGTGCTGCCAGCTGTGCTGTACAGCAGCACAACCCTTTGCAGGAAGAACTGGGCTTCTGTAAAACTAATCCTGTTACTGTAAAATTCAACAACAAAACCCTTTCAAAATGACACAGATGCTTCTCACTCCAAAATAAAGGGGTGCTGTTAAAGAGCCTGCTTGGGACAGAGAAGCTGATTCAAAGAGCTGTGCTGGTAATCAGGGGTTACTTAAAGACTGGAGTAAGTGCTCTGAAAACACGACCCCAGTTCCTTTAGGTAGTCAGGCTTGATCAACGGCATCAAACTGACCTTGAACGTTCCTGACGACTTTTTACACTTATAACTTGAAAGTCTGTTTTAAAGCTATTTTCAGATTGTCCGCTGTAGTGCACTGATGGTGTAAGGATTATTGCTCACATTGTCAAACAGGTAACACAGCAATAGCGATTCATGATGTGGTTCGGAACAGAAAAGCAGAGCACTTGTTAGTTTTTTTATTTTATCACTCTTCCTGCAGTGATTTAGAAGACAGATCTCAAACCCCTGGGCACTAGAGTGGGAATGTTGAAAAGAGCTTTGAAACAGGCTTTAAAGTTACAAGTGTAAAAAGTACACGTGGAGCCCCCTGCTAATGTAAAAGTAGCGCTCTTCGTTTTCAGTTTTTATTTTTGGTCACATGATGCCCCTTTAAAGTTATATGAGCCAACTCTGTTTCTGAAATACACTCCTGGAAAAACGTTGATTGTGCAACAAGATTGCTTTAGTTTTTTTCTCCTGTAACTTGAATGAGACAATTATTCAGTTTCATTGACAATGTAAAAATTCAAACCGAACACAGAAAGATTTCAGTTAAATTGCTTTTCCCATATTTAAAACCTTAATGACTTGTTGCAAAATTGTTACAACCTATTTTGCAAATAATAGTTTACACTTAATTACGTTGCCTTTTTTTACATTATCAATGAAACAGAAAGAATCCTATCAAAGTCTCAATCAAGTTACAAGAGAAGAAATTAAAGTGAACTTGTTTCACAATCAACACTTTCACAAGAGTATAACTGAACAGAGTCGTCTCAAAAAAATAAATAAAGATACAAACGAAAATGAAGAGCCCCGTGTAATGTCTGCTTGGGTGCATTGATTTGTTTTGTTTTGTGTTGTGTTGTGCTGTTTAATTTGTCAATTCAATTGCACAACCTCACTGAACTGCCACCTTCCACCTCTGTGTCTGCTATTCATGCTGCTATTCATGCTGCTAGCCAGCCTGGACCACAGCACTACTCTACCAGACACTAGTCCACAGGACAGGAATATCACATGAGCTGCAGTCTTTCACCTCTGTGTCTGCTATTCATGCAGCTAGCCAGCCTGGACCACAGCACTACTCTACCAGACACTAGTCCACAGGACAGGAATATCACATGAGCTGCAGTCTTCCACCTCTGTGTCTGCTATTCATGCTGCTAGCCAGCCTGGACCACAGCACTACTCTACCAGACACTAGTCCACAGGACAGGAATATCACATGAGCTGCAGTCTTCCACCTCTGTGTCTGCTATTCATGCTGCTAGCCAGCCTGGACCACAGCACTACTCTACCAGACACTAGTCCACAGGACAGGAATATCACATGAGCTGCAGTCTTCCACCTCTGTGTCTGCTATTCATGCTGCTAGCCAGCCTGGACCACAGCACTACTCTACCAGAGACTGTAGTCCACAGGACAGGAATATCACATGAGCTTCAGTCTTTCACCTCTGTGTCTGCTATTCATGCTGCTAGCCAGCCTGGACCACAGCACTACTCTACCAGAGACTAGTCCACAGGACAGGAATATCACATGAGCTGCAGTCTTCCACCTCTGTGTCTGCTATTCATGCTGCTAGCCAGCCTGGACCACAGCACTACTCTACCAGAGACTAGTCCACAGGACAGGAATATCACATGAGCTGCAGTCTTCCACCTCTGTGTCTGCTATTCATGCTGCTAGCCAGCCTGGACCACAGCACTACTCTGCCAGAGACTAGTCCACAGGACAGGAATATCACATGAGCTGCAGTCTTCCACCTCTGTGTCTGCTATTCATGCTGCTAGCCAGCCTGGACCACAGCACTACTCTACCAGAGACTAGTCCACAGGACAGGAATATCACATGAGCTGCAGTCTTCCACCTCTGTGTCTGCTATTCATGCTGCTAGCCAGCCTGGACCACAGCACTACTCTACCAGAGACTGTAGTCCACAGGACAGGAATATCACATGAGCTGCAGTCTTCCACCTCTGTGTCTGCTATTCATGCTGCTAGCCAGCCTGGACCACAGCACTACTCTACCAGACACTAGTCCACAGGACAGGAATATCACATGAGCTGCAGTCTTCCACCTCTGTGTCTGCTATTCATGCTGCTAGCCAGCCTGGACCGCAGCACTACTCTACCACAGGATTTTAAGATTTTAGATTATTTGTGAGGAATTTAATGCTCGTTAAATCTGCTCAAGTCATGTTGCCGAAGACTGTGGTCCACAGGACAGGTATATCACATGACCTACAGTGTTTTAGCAGTTAAGACAAGAGTACCAGCTGCCTCTCAACATATGTTGCTTAGCAACATGTTAAAGCCTTTTTATTGTTTGGAGTGGATTAGTGCTAGTAGAGCCTAGAGTTTTGAAAAACAGGTTTTACTTATTAAAGTAGGTTATTGCGTGCAGAAAAAAAAAAAAATAATTAGGTGTAGGTTTTATAAATATAATTGTACATCTTGAGGATAACAGTTTAAATATATAATTATAATCGCTCAGTCTCTGCGATGTGTGGTAGCAGATTGGAAATCTTATTCAGTTCATAGTGACTCTATCTGTATTGATGTGTGCACGCCTGCATTGTTACACAAACACACACATCAAATCTCATCTCACTGACAGGAGACACATTCTGTAACAGCAGTGTATCACACAACACTGCCTGCTACACAAACACACACATCAAATCTCATCTCACTGACAGGGGACACATTCTGTAACAGCAGTGTATCACACAACACTGCCTGCTACACAAACACACACATCAAATCTCATCTCACTGACAGGGGACACAGTCTGTAACAGCACTGTATCACACAGCACTGCCTGTCACACAAACACACACATCAAATCTCATCTCACTGACAGGGGACACATTCTGTAACAGCAGTGTATCACACAACACTGCCCATCACACAAACACACACATCAAATCTCATCTCACTGACAGGGGACACAGTCTGTAACAGCACTGTATCACACAGCAGTGTATCACACAACACTGCCTGCTACACAAACACACACATCAAATCTCATCTCACTGACAGGAGACACATTCTGTAACAGCAGTGTATCACACAACACTGCCCGTCACACAAACACACACATCAAATCTCATCTCACTGACAGGGGACACAGTCTGTAACAGCAGTGTATCACACAGCACTGCCCGTCACACAAACACACACATCAAATCTCATCTCACTGACAGGGGACACAGTCTGTAACAGCACTGTATCACACAACACTGCCTGTTACACAAACATACACATCAAATCTCATCTCACTGACAGGAGACACAATCTGTAACAGCAGTGTATCACACAACACTGCCTGCTACACAAACACACACATCAAATCTCATTTCACTGACAGGAGACACAATGTGTAACAGCAGCGTATCACACACACTGCACTGAGTCAAGAAAAGAACGTTTTGAACAAAGAGAATCTGGTAAACGAAAGCTCCAGTGCCATTCATGCCACACAAAGACACCATTGTGAGAGGCAGTGCATTCACTCAGTGCCCAGCGGAAGCCTCGCAGTTCTTCTCGTTTCCTCTTTGACCAGATGTTTAGGTTTTGTTACCAATGCACCTACGTGCAGAAAGCTAGTACCCCACCTGAGGTTGCAGGATCGGAAACACAGGCAATCAGGACTGGACTACCCGGCTTTATAAGCATTCCATCCTTTTAAAATATTAAAAAAATTCTTTTAAAAAACAGGCCTGAATAATTAGAATAGTTTTCAATTTGTGGATTACAATAGACAATAAAGAATAAGCCAGTCTACTGGTTTCAAGTTTGATTCAGACACATTTGTGTGGCCGGTTTATTAACAGTACAAACAAACATATTGTTTCCTTTGTTTTCTGTATTTCTGGAAAATATATTTCTATGCTTGCTAGTCCCTTGTTACTCTCTGGACTAACACTTGGAGCCCTGGGTTTCTGAGGAAGGGCAGTAAAACACAAAGTGTAACCTGAATCACTGTAAAGTGTATTCCAGGCACCAGATGTAACTGTAGTTTTTTCCTCCTTTGAAAGATGGTACAAGACCTAACTTTACTGAGAATGCATGCTGTAATGTGATTCAATAAACTGTTAGCAAAGGCTTAGCTCTGTAGAAGCCGCTAAGACTGTGTAGCCCCTTGTCAACTAAATTCAAAATATTGTTTTATAACTATAAGTGCTTCCTATAAACTGTTTGCTGTATAATAAAAGCTCTGTGAAGATTTTATAAGATCCCACTGCTAGTATTAGAGGTAGAAGGATGCTTATTTAACTTTTATGATGATGTAGAGGCATGCAGGTGGGCAGGCAGGCAGGCAGGCAGGCAGACAGACGGTTGGGCAGGCAGGCGGGCAGGAAGGCAGGTGGGCGAGCGAGCGGGCAGTTAGGCAGGCAGCCAGGGAGGCGGGCAGGCAGGCAGGCGGGTGGACGAGCGGGCAGGCAGACGGGCAGGCGGGCGGCCGAGCGGATAGGCGGGCAGGCGGGTGGGCGAGTAGGCAGGCAGGCAGACGGGCAGACGGGCGGCCGAGCAGATAGGCGGGCAGGCGGGCAGGCGGGCAGGCGGGTGGGCGAGTAGGCAGGCAGGCAGGCAGGCAGGTGGGCGGGCGAGCTGTTAGGCAGGCAGGTAGGCAGGCAAGTAAACAATGTATTCCTGTGACAGAAAGACAATGAGTTCTGGTGGTAAATCTCCCTCCCGACCTGTGAGGGCGCTAAAGAACGGGAGGTTTTTGGAAGTATTTGGAAGGGCTGGCCTGACAGTTTGTTTCTTGGGACCAGGAAGTCGGTCAGCCTGGAAAGAAGTGAGACTCTGTTATAAGACCGTATTGACCTGAAAGTTAAACTAGGGGCAGCTGCAAGTAATAAGGCAGCTGCAACCATTTACCTAGATGTCATGCGGGAGTACTTATAGGGGCCAGGGTAACGCTGATCTTTTCCTTTGTTTGGGTTGAACAGTGGGAGAGAGAAGGACTGAGAGCTGTCAGATCGAAAACGAAAGTGTTATACGTGTTGTGTGTTATATCTGTCTGTCCGTAATTGTCTGTTCTTTGTCGCACCAATAGACGGTTAACGCACACCTCTGGAGCTGTCGCAACGAAAGCACTATCCGGAGAACCACTGCACAGAGCACCTGCACGTTTGCATTCACACAAGACTGGTGACCGTGCCTTTGTTTGTGTTCAGGATTGTGCCTTGTTGTCATCATTCCCGTGCTTTACACATTGTTGTGTATTGCCGGGGATTTATTATTTGACGGTCACCAGACCTGGAAAAAGACACAATAAACAATTATTCACCGAATCACCGTTGTCTGATTATCACTCCTGCATCGCATCACCTCTATACCTGTTCCCCTTACCAGCCACTTTGCCACAAGGCCTCATTTGGGAAGGTATTTAAATAAGACTGTCAGCATGATCTGCTTTCTGAACGGTGCACAGCAGGCATTATGAAATCAAGGGATTTGAAGTTAGTGTAAATCTGAAGATGGTTGCAAGCCACAGCCCTGTTGTTATCTTGTGATGCTGCTCCTGTGATACTCAGTGGAGCTCAGGGCACAAAGGCATTGCAGGATGGATCTCACCTTCATTTGGAGTGGTGTGGTGTGCACTTAGCATGCTGCAAGACACCAGTGAAGCAAGGAAACAATACTGTACAGGATGGCAAGGCAATAATCTGTAACAGGATAGCAAGGCAGTGATACTGTAACAGGATGGAAAGGCAATGATACTGTAACAGGATAGCAAGGCAACAATACTGTAACAGGATGGCAAGGCAATGATACTGTAACAGGATAGCAAGGTAATGATACTGTAACAGGATAGCAAGGTAATGATACTGTAACAGGATAGCAAGGCAATGATACTGTAACAGGATAGCAAGGCAATGATACTGTAACAGGATAGCAAGGCAATGATACTGTAACAGGATAGCAAGGCAATGATACTGTAACAGGATGGCAAGGCAATGATACTGTAACAGGCTAGCAAGGCAATGATACTGTAACAGGATGGCAAGGCAATGATACTGTAACAGGGTAGCAAGGCAATGATACTGTAACAGGATAGCAAGGCAATGATACTGTAAAAGGATAGCAAGGGAGCGGTACTGTAACAGGATGGCAAGGGAACAATACTGTAACAGGATGGCAAGGCAATAATACTGTAACAGGATAGCAAGGGAACAATACTGTAACAGGATAGCAAGGCAATGATACTGTAACAGGATGGCAAGGGAACGATACTGTAACAGGATGACAAGGGAACGATACTGTGACAGGATGACAAGGAAACGATACTGTGACAGGATGACAAGGGAATGATACTGTGACAGGATGACAAGGAAACGATACTGTAACAGGATAGCAAGGCAATGATACTGTAACAGGATAGCAAGGCAATGATACTGTAACAGGATAGCAAGGCAATGATACTGTGACAGGATGGAAAAGCAGCAGATACATACACAACCTTTGGAAATTCTTCAGTTTACCAGATAAAAAGGCACTGCAATTAAATAAATAAAAAGCAGATACAGTACAAGCCTCCATATTGGCATTTTATTTTGCTACAGCTTTAAAAAACAACATGATTAGATAATATAATACACTTCAGCTGACCTTGCAACAGAAAACGCAGCGCATGAGGGTCACTGGAAATAAACAAAAGACAGCAGTTCCTTTTTGATAGGCCCAGTAGAGGAGGAGACAGCAGGCATCTGTGTATGTGTGTGTATGTGTGTGTGTGTGTGTGTGTGTGTGTGTGTGATAAGACACAGATGGGCTGTGTGGGATGATCTGTATTTTTACTTCTGCTAGAAGAGAAAAAAAAAAGAGTAATATTGTAACGAGCGCTGGGCTCCTTCCCTGCAGCAGTGTATGATTTTACCAGCAGTGCATCTGCTTGCCAGGGTTATTTTAAAAAGTGTTTTTTTAATGTGATTATTATAGCTGGACAATGCGGTTCTACTTTTAGCAGCAGTTCTTAAAACTGGCACAAGATTAGGACTCAAGTGGTGGTTCAGTATATTTGAAAGGCATCATCACTGTCTGGGCACTTGGTATGAATTTAATTCTGCAATTAAGGATTGACACAATGGACCACATTAAAACAGATCTTTGTTTTACAAAACTAATGAAAAGCATATTTTAACAGTGTAATAATAACTAGAGGCAGTCCAATTCTGCAAGAAAATATGGATTTATTTGCTTTGCATCCCATTTCGCAGCAGATAGTAGTTTATTGAACTAACATTGTACTATAATTAATGCTGTCTTTTTTTTTCAAGATTATCACAGATTTCGCGATTTCCATGAAATGTACCCATTGCTGTGTAACATGTAGTTACCCGTGAAAATTCCCATTTCAGAAAGAATAGTGTAGGTTCACATATTTATCACTTAAAAATAAATTCAGCAAGCCTTTGCCTTATTCATGCACTCCGTGTTACATTGCATCTAAAACCTGGCAGCTGTAAGAAATACAGCCTTAAATATAATGTGAGGTTCAGCAGTACAGACTGTTAGCGCAGTGAGCCACAGTGACTGTGACAGCAGCCCATTGTCACGCATTGCTTTTATAGAGCAACATTCGAATTTACTAAACCAAAAACCAGCAATGTGCTGATCGATGCCTCAGCGTGATTAAAATCCATCTCAGTCCCGCTCTGGGAACCAGGCTTCAAGCCTCTGTTCCTCAGCTTTACAATACTTCCTTGTGGACTTGTTTGTAAGCACAAGGTTATCTGGTTCCTCGGCCTTGTCAAGATATGCAATTACAGCAGTATCCAGACTTCAGACTAGTCATGTGAGGTTGTTTTGAGAGATCTGCTAAACCTCATATCAGTGTTTAATTATACTGTGCATTCCCATGAGACACGCTGTCATACACACACACACACACTACAGACACAGCTTCTGTTTGTATTTGTAGAAATGTTCAGGCTTCTTTTATTTAGAGCTAAATGTTCCACAAAGATCATGGAGCTGGTAAGATAGAGGGAGTTTAGTGTGAACATACTGACAAGCGCATTGGAAACAGGCTAAGCTAGACAATGCTGAAGTTGGCTTCTTATTCACCAGCTTCTTATTCACATTCCAGCTTCTCATTCGCATCCCGCACATGTAACACAACTTTTGGATGCTTATTCCCACAGCACAGGTTATTAATCCAGTTTCTGTTACAGGAGCAGCTCTGAGATGCACAGTCGTGGAGACTCTGTGCTGTGGGTTATTAATCCAGTTTCTGTTACAGGAGCAGCTCTGAGATGCACAGTCGTGGAGAGCCTGTGCTGTGGGTTATTAATCCAGTTTCTGTTACAGGAGCAGCTCTGAGATGCACAGTCGTGGCGACCCTGTGCTGTGGGTTATTAATATAGTTTCTGTTACAGGAGCAGCTCTGAGATGCACAGTCGTGGAGACTCTGTGCTGTGGGTTATTAATACAGTTTCTGTTACAGGAGCAGCTCTGAGATGCACAGTCGTGGAGACTCTGTGCTGTGGGTTATTAATACAGTTTCTGTTACAGGAGCAGCTCTGAGATGCACAGTCGTGGCGACCCTGTGCTGTGGGTTATTAATATAGTTTCTGTTACAGGAGCAGCTCTGAGATGCACAGTCGTGGAGACTCTGTGCTGTGGGTTATTAATACAGTTTCTGTTACAGGAGCAGCTCTGAGATGCACAGTCGTGGAGACTCTGTGCTGTGGGTTATTAATACAGTTTCTGTTACAGGAGCAGCTCTGAGATGCACAGTCGTGGAGAGCCTGTGCTGTGGGTTATTAATACAGTTTCTGTTACAGGAGCAGCTCTGAGATGCACAGTCGTGGAGACCCTGTGCTGTGGGTTATTAATCCAGTTTCTGTTACAGGAGCAGCTCTGAGATGCACAGTCGTGGAGACTCTGTGCTGTGGGTTATTAATACAGTTTCTGTTACAGGAGCAGCTCTGAGATGCACAGTCGTGGAGACTCTGTGCTGTGGGTTATTAATACAGTTTCTGTTACAGGAGCAGCTCTGAGATGCACAGTCGTGGAGACTCTGTGCTGTGGGTTATTAATACAGTTTCTGTTACAGGAGCAGCTCTGAGATGCACAGTCGTGGAGACCCTGTGCTGTGGGTTATTAATACAGTTTCTGTTACAGGAGCAGCTCTGAGATGCACAGTCGTGGAGACTCTGTGCTGTGGGTTATTAATCCAGTTTCTGTTACAGGAGCAGCTCTGAGATGCACAGTCGTGGAGACTCTGTGCTGTGGGTTATTAATACAGTTTCTGTTACAGGAGCAGCTCTGAGATGCACAGTCGTGGAGACTCTGTGCTGTGGGTTATTAATATAGTTTCTGTTACAGGAGCAGCTCTGAGATGCACAGTCGTGGAGACTCTGTGCTGTGGGTTATTAATACAGTTTCTGTTACAGGAGCAGCTCTGAGATGCACAGTCGTGGAGACTCTGTGCTGTGGGTTATTAATACAGTTTCTGTTACAGGGGCAGCTCTGAGATGCACAGTCGTGGAGACCCTGTGCTGTGGGTTATTAATACAGTTTCTGTTACAGGAGCAGCTCTGAGATGCACAGTCGTGGAGACCCTGTGCTGTGGGTTATTAATACAGTTTCTGTTACAGGAGCAGCTCTGAGATGCACAGTCGTGGAGACCCTGTGCTGTGGGTTATTAATACAGTTTCTGTTACAGGGGCAGCTCTGAGATGCACAGTCGTGGAGACGTCTGTGCTGTGGGTTATTAATACAGTTTCTGTTACAGGAGCAGCTCTGAGATGCACAGTCGTGGAGACCCTGTGCTGTGGGTTATTAATCCAGTTTCTGTTACAGGAGCAGCTCTGAGATGCACAGTCGTGGAGAGCCTGTGCTGTGGGTTATTAATCCAGTTTCTGTTACAGGAGCAGCTCTGAGATGCACAGTCGTGGAGACCCTGTGCTGTGGGTTATTAATCCAGTTTCTGTTACAGGAGCAGCTCTGAGATGCACAGTCGTGGAGACCCTGTGCTGTGGGTTATTAATCCAGTTTCTGTTACAGGAGCAGCTCTGAGATGCACAGTCGTGGAGAGCCTGTGCTGTGGGTTATTAATCCAGTTTCTGTTACAGGAGCAGCTCTGAGATGCACAGTCGTGGAGAGCCTGTGCTGTGGGTTATTAATACAGTTTCTGTTACAGGAGCAGCTCTGAGATGCACAGTCGTGGAGACCCTGTGCTGTGGGTTATTAATCCAGTTTCTGTTACAGGAGCAGCTCTGAGATGCACAGTCGTGGAGACTCTGTGCTGTGGGTTATTAATACAGTTTCCATTATAGGGGCAGCTGCAGGGCAACCACTTCTCAAGAAGTATTTTTAGTGACAGGGATAATAATTTTACTTTACTTTTCTTTTGATATCATGTACAGTACACATGGCAGCTCCAGTGTGCGGTGAATTTTGTGAATTTACTGACAGTAGCTAGCGTTTGTAGTGTTCTAAGGTTCTCTCGTATAAGTATTGGTAAATAACCTTTCTGTGGCAATGATTATTTCAACCTTCGTCCATATTTCAGAAACCATTAACGATACATACTACACACAACTTCTACCCATATTCATTTTACTTCATGTTTACAAACCATTCTTATTTCTCTATGCTCCTGGGGAAGCACTGTCTAATTATATCTGCTTAAAACAGAGCCCTTTCAAACAGTTGCTGCTAATATACATTCACTGTGAACATGCTGCCCTAAACACATATTGTACACCACTTGATACCCAATTGCGTTAACACAGGAACAAACTGTCATTTCAAAATAGCCCCTACATAAATAGTGTCTAACAATTCAAATAATAATAATAATTTGAATTGACTGTTTCTAAAGGTCCTGCCATGTATTTTCCCTGCTTTGGCCGACCCCTCCTGCGTGTCAGTAGATGTCTTGTTGAATTAAAGTCAAGTTTTCAATGCAGTGGTTGTGCACGACATGAAGGGTCAAGCGGCCAGCGTTCCCACAGCTGCTGCACTTCAGGAACATCCCTTCCCTGAATATTTCCATGAGGAGCGCCCAGGGAATACTGCTGCAGGTCTTGCTACAAGCCGCTAAATAAAACTTTGATGTACAATCACTGTGTGGAAGATGGAAAAAACAGAAAGACTGTGATTATAAACATGTGATCGTATGTGCGCTCCATTCATTGCCAGCTTCTCAATTCAAGTTGCAAATGATATCATTTTAAATAAAAGTATGTGGTTGTTTTCTTTCTCTTTTGTTGATTTGAAATATAATTCAGATCAGATTAATCATTGTCCAAAAGTTGTTTATTTTTTGGTTTTATGTCAGAAAATCATGAGTTGTTTTAAACTTTGTGAATTGTTTTTTTTTTTTAATAGCACAAGAAAAGTGTCTAGCAAATCCACCCCTAGCTTAACCCTATGTGTGGGGAAAATAGATGATGTAATTCAAATTAACCAGGTCGTCATTGGAAATGAGAATTTGTTCTCAATCGACTGGATAAAGGTTCTGATTGATTGATTGGTTGATTGGTTGATTGATTGATTAAGCTGCAGTGATTCAGACTGCCCCTCTCAATGTACACTCAGAGAATATTACTTATTATTAAAACATCATCATGTCCTGCCGCTTCACTTGGGATCTCCTCTTACTCTTATCTTGGCTGTAATCTTTTCACAAATACTTTTCTTTAGCAAACCACTACAAAAATCAGCAGATCTCATCCCTTCTATTTTTTGTGTGTATGTGAATGTATATTTAGAAAAAATAACTCTATTGTATCAAAGTTGGTTTTGTGTGTTCTATATCCCCTTCAGTCATACATGTTTAATTTTATTTTTAGAAATTTAAAAACAGTTTGTGTGAACTCTATGGAGTTCAAGAAGTTGCCCTGCTATAACTTTGAAACAAACATGGTGCATTATAGGATAGACACATGGATAGGTGCTGGTAACATGCTACATTGTGCACACAGGGGCTGACAGGATATGGATTCATTGTTGAAAATAATAATATCGGAAAGGGGGGGGTGCTGCTGATGGTACTGTTTGTTTTGTAGAAGTTGACCTATTTGCATGTATTACTGTTTGTCACATTTAAAACCAACCACGACAGCAGTGAGCTGTTTTAATTATCTTCCATAGCAGATGTTTAGGCTGTAGGAGGAAATGGAAGGTGCTGAGTTTCTGATGGCAGATTCCGGTACCAGAAGCTTTGAACAGGTGCACTGTGGTTAAACTGAGCTCTTGAAACCATCTCGCTCAGGAAGCACATGTGCAGCTCGGAGGCCAGAGTTTGTTTTCATCAGTAATCATGCCTTCTTCTTTAGCCAGTGTGTGATAAGCAGGGATCCTAGTTTTAATTAAAAAACAAAACAAAACAAAACAAAACAATAATCCCCTAATAAAAAACACTTGCAATTAAAGGCTAAAATTTAGCTAAAAGCTCACCAGTGCCATCAATCACTAATATAAACAAACTTACCATTTTCTTTTCACTATGAATGCGCCTCTCTCAATCTTCACCTCTGCAGTTTTATTGAACAAGTATTTGTATGTAAATTTAAGGCAAAATTGCCAAGTATATCTAAAAATATCTCCCTAAAGAGAATTAAAACCATATACCATGAACGATCATTGCCAAGTATATCTAAAAATATTCCCCTGAAGAGAATTAAAACCATATACCATGAACGATCATTCAATAATCTGTTTATACCTCAAGTATATTTAAATAAATTGCAATATCATTGGTATATTTTCTGTATTAAATCAATGAATTCAGGGATTATTTTACTTGCGAGTCTTTACTTTCATTTTCAATACACGCTGCTTCATTGCGGATTCAGTGACCAAACCCTGTTAGTGGCCTCTTCACAACCGTCTTTTTAGACAGACCCTTGAGCTCAGTCTGTCTGCTGGGATCACGAACTGGCATTTCTTGGCTAAACTCATTCTAAAGGAAGAGGGAACCCAATAGAACCCAACAGCAATAGAAATCTGAAATGATTTCAGGCATTTTAAAGTTGCTATAAAACATGTATAGGTGGTGGTATTGTTTGAATATCGAAGCACAGCTTCATTCTGAATTTCAGCAGCATATCACTGGGCTGGCATGGAAGCAAAGCTACATTCATAACTTATGTTATTCCACTTCTGTTGTCCTACTTATGTGGAATAACAAACATTTATGCCATGCTAGATGTGCCCATGCTTGTGGTATAAACACATTTCCTACACAGCTTAAGACTCACTCTGGCACCACAGGGTTACAGAGTGGCAGGGGACCACACACTCCTCATTCCAATGATTTTAACTAGATCAGTTATATGGCTTTGAAGCTGATCTCCTCGGCAGTGATTAGGATTCATAACAGCAGTGCCTCACGCAGTCTCAGCTGGATTGCATTGCACATGCTGGATAGCACCCCAGAACTAGCATCACTTGCATGTTTGTTTGAAACCCCAGGACCAGACCAGCAATCAGCTTTTGATTTTCTGCCCTGAGTTTTATGCAGTGGTATGTATGACTTCAGATAATTTACAACAAGACAAGGGGTGGGGATTGGATTGCCCATTATTCCTCAGTCAGACCCCTCACTTACTAAATACCCAGGTATCTCTGAATGGATAATCGTCTCCTCTTTAATAATATGCTAAATATGAGGAGATTGTTTCTGGATAACCTTACTCTACTTGCTCACTAAATATCTCTGTGTCCCTGAATAGAAAATCATCTGACTCCTCACCCCTGGTCTTGCTGTAACTCTTGTGTTGTATCCTACCCTTTGACCCCCCTGTACCTCAGCATCATTGTTTGGCTCACTGTTGAACAGCACAAAGCCGCTAGCGACTGTTTCTCTCTGCTGCTACATGAAGCAAACCTGTTCTGAAAATGGAGTGCTGATCATCAGGATTTCATGTGGTTTACTCCACTAGTGACTGTAAACTGAGTCATTGTAAAGGCTAAGGGAGCAGTTTCAAGCAGTTTGATCCACTAGTTCATTTAAACTGAATCATTGTAAAGGCTAAGGGAGCAGTTTCAAGCAGTTTGCTCCACTAGTTCATTTAAACTGAATCATTGTAAAGGCTAAGGGAGCAGTTTCAAGCAGTTTGCTCCACTAGTTCATTTAAATGGACTCTTTGTAAAGGCTAAGGGAGTAGAGGGATTTAAAGACCAGCTAATACACAGATAAGTGAGTCCCTTCAGTTCCAATCTGTGGCTTTGCTGGAGCTGTATCTCCAGAGCAGTGTTCAGTGAACAGTCCTCCCAGCTTGTGTCCCAGGATGCTGTACGCTGCTGCTTGGAGAGTTAATCGCTTCTCCTTTGGTTTCAGGTTGTACAGTTTCGGTTTCCACTATGAGGTTTAAACTATGATCCTGGCTCATCAGATACACAGATATAGCTCGATATAGACTGAAACATGCAGGATGAAAATGTATTTGGAATCAGATGAAAGTAAAATGTATTGGTAATGTTAAATCAGTTTACTGGAGGTCTCTTTGGTAGAAGAAGTGGGGTTTAAAACGATGAAGAGATAAAGGGTTCTCAGAAATGTATGGAATGAAATATTAACCACAGTAACTTGTAAAAGAGATTGGCTAGTGGTTGGTTGCATTTGAATGGAGTCACAGCTAAAGGACTATTTTCTATTGCAAATGTATAGGATGACAAAAACAGACTGTAGTCATGTATGTCTGAAGCCCACCATGCTGCTGCTTCTGAAGAGGGTGATGAACTGTACCATGATGCTGCTTCTGAAGAGGGTGATGAACTGCACCATGCTGCTGCTTCTGAAAGATGATGTGATGTACAGCACCATGCTGCTGCTTCTGAAGAGGGTGATGAACTGCACCATGCTGCTGCTTCTGAAGAGGGTGATGAACTGCACCATGCTGCTGCTTCTGAAGAGGGTGTGATGAACTGCACCATGCTGCTGCTTCTGAAGAGGGTGATGAACTGTACCATGTTGCTGCTTCTGAAGAGGGTGATGAACTGAACCATGCTGCTGCTTCTGAAGAGGGTGATGAACTGCACCATGCTGCTGCTTCTGAAGAGGGTGATGAACTGTACCATGCTGCTGCTTCTGAAGAGGGTGATGAACTGCACCATGCTGCTGCTTCTGAAGAGGGTGATGAACTGTACCATGCTGCTGCTTCTGAAGAGGGTGATGAACTGTACCATGTTGCTGCTTCTGAAGAGGGTGATGAACTGTACCATGTTGCTGCTTCTGAAGAGGGTGATGAACTGTACCATGTTGCTGCTTCTGAAGAGGGTGATGAACTGTACCATGCTGCTGCTTCTGAAGAGGGTGATGAACTGTACCATGCTGCTGCTTCTGAAGAGGGTGATGAACTGTACCATGCTGCTGCTTCTGAAGAGGGTGATGAACTGCACCATGCTGCTGCTTCTGAAGAGGGTGATGAACTGTACCATGCTGCTGCTTCTGAAGAGGGTGATGAACTGCACCATGCTGCTGCTTCTGAAGAGGGTGATGAACTGTACCATGCTGCTGCTTCTGAAGGAGGGTGTGATGAACTGCACCATGCTGCTGCTTCTGAAGAGGGTGATGAACTGCACCATGCTGCTGCTTCTGAAGGAGGGTGTGATGAACTGCACCATGCTGCTTTCTAATGGAGGGTTCCAGTCTATTACGTTACTCACTGAAACAAGAGCATATGAACATCAAAACTTCTGCCATATTAAAAAAAAAAAAAATGCAGCTTAACCACATTTTAAGTGCTTTTTTTCTATCAAAGGTCATCTCAATATTGACTTACCTAGTGTGTATTGCAGCAGTGGTTTCTGACTTACTTATTTGCGTAATTATTTACTTACTTCGTAATTTAATAAGAAATGTAATATAGTTTACGCTGCAAATAAGGTAAGAAACTGAATATAACAAAAACATTGTGGACTTACCTGATTGATGAATCCTGAGTGATGTCATTTGTAGAAAAAATATTTGGAAGATGAAGAGCCGGTTTGAGAAAGCAAACTACGAATACTCAACCATTCTGTATTGTTGTACCATGAGGAATTAAAAATGCAGATTTTTTTGGTCCTCCCTGTTGAAGATACAGTAAAACTTGACAGAAAGAGGATCGAGGGTGGAATACTGTGGCAGAGCAAAGCTCTGCCCTTCTTAAATTGGCAGGGATGGGGTTAATTTCCCCTACCTGCCTGGGTTTATTATGTTCAGGTGGCTGGGGTTGATTAGGTGATTAAATGATTAACTTAATTAACGATCAATCAGCACCCAGCCACCTGACATAAAAGGAGGCCTCTGCTTCTCATTTGGGAGGAGGGAGCTGAGGAAGCAGGTTGGTGGGGGTTTTTGTGTGTGATTTTTGAATTTTTATAAATCCAGTGAAGGCATTGCCCAGCCTGGAAATTGTTATTTTTGTTAGTTTTGCTTTTTGTCTTTGTGTTTAAATCACTTTATTTTGCCTGTGTGCACGTTTATTTTGTGTTTATTTATAATAAGTTATTTTTTTGAACTGCAGACTGTCGCTGGGCCTCTATCCACTCGCCAGCCTGCCACAAATACACACAGAATCCCACCCATTTAGAAGCTACATTAGCCAACAGCAATGCAGTAGACCTTGGAAAGCTTGATGTAAGGTAAGCTTTTTATTACTTTTGCAAAATGACAAGTTGGGTTAGCCTCTGTAGCCTCTTATGATGAACTGCCACTGATGCACTGTGTGTATGTGACACCCACAGGAGTGTGACAGTCTCCACCTGTGCATCAGCAGTTACACACATTGTCATAGCTGGGTATAACTGTGGGCTATTCTCTATGCTTATTAATGATGTAACATGTTGTTAATCCAGTGCTAAAGGGTTGTTATTAACCATGCCTATTTATTTCAAGGCCCTGAACTCTGAGTCTGAATGCTTTCACAAAAGGCTCCACCTCACAAGAAACCACACATCTTGGCTGATTTATAGGAGACCCTTCTGCAGCTGCAGTGGGTGCTTGTTCTGAGCATTGTGAATGTGATGAAAACAACGCCTGCTCTCAGCTACTTGTTTGCCAGCCACTGAGCAGGTGTGAAGCAAAGACAAGGGACATTCATACAAGATGCATAAAACACTCGGACCGTATAAAACTATCATTACACAACGTAGTTTCAAGAGATTGTTCTGAGCTGCTTCTTGCAAGCTTTTAAATAATTATAAACTGCGGATATCAGAAATCACCAAAACCAATTTGATCTGAAATGCTCACAGCTCTATTGAATATTCTAATGCATATTTATTATCTCCAACACCAAAGTCTAGCTAATGGATTTGAATCAGTGGCTCCAGGAATATTCTGGAAGCAAATATGTTAAAAAAAAAAAAAAAGAAAAAAAAATTGTGAAACTTCCTCCTGTGCATTTCCCCTGAGTGAATTTTAAACCGTGTTTATGGGGTAAAATCTCCATCATGGCTCTGAATTGATGCAGAATAACAACCGGAACACGCAAATACAAAAAACAATACAAAGAAAGACAGACTATTTTTAATTGTATTAAACTGATTCTATACAGCAGTATTAGCCCTTAATGTTTTAATTGTATTAGGCTGATTCTATAAGGCAGTATTAATCCTTAATGTTTTGTGCCATGACTGAAACATGTTGTTCATGCATTTCAGCTGTGTCTTTCATTGCCTTCATGTTTGTGGTTGAGTGTTTCAGTAATGGATTATTACTATAGTACTGAATAAGATGAACATATGTGGTAAGAATACTATTAAATATACAGAAAGATATAATGCTGGCCTTAACCCACACTGGCCAATGGTTTGCAATGTGTCTGTAGTTGTCAGACACTGTGAAGTAGACTGAACTGCTTGTCAGTGTGTACACAGGGCATGTGTTTACAAAGCACAGGAAAGAAAATCCTCCATTTAGCAGAACAAAGTAAAGATTAAACCCTGTTTTCATCTAGTGAACATTTAAAGAGGATGTTCCGTTGACTTACTTACAAGACAAGCTGGGTTAAAGCTGCAGACAGCATGTTAAACAGAGAGACTGCCTTTTCAATGCGGCTTTGTGTCTTCCTGCTAACGCACAGCATGTAGCCCATATGGACTAAGAGCAGTAGTTAGTGAAGTGGTTTTGTTGTGCAGGTGTCTAGTTAACCGTGTCATTCACTCAGACCAGGCTTGTGTGTGTGTGTGTGTGACTGAGTGTGTTTCTTTTCTTCCCTTTCTCAAGCATGCACAGCGACACTGCACATTTTATTTTTTTCCAGTTACTGCTTCAGTGCTGGCTTTAATTATCTCCTGCCCTGCAGCTCCTCTGGGTATCAGGCAGGCTAATGCCTTCAGTGTGTTTGAGTCCCTGTCACACTTCCCCAGAACCGCTCGCTCGGGAGATTATCGGAGCATTGTGTATGTGAATAAAACAGCAGCTGATATCTCCCTCTCTCGTCCCTGACCACCTTCCAACGTCTCCTGAAGACACACCTGTTCAGACAACACCTGTAAACACCACCACTCGCAACCATACTGGACTACATGGCACCCGACATGCTCCAGTACTTGCATCAGCCTATGCTTGCACTGAACTGCTCCGTACCTAGATAGACATAAACGCTGAGGATCCAGTAAATCTCTCACCAATCTAACATGTTTATCAAACCATTCATTTTTAAACACTGATGTCTTGTTTATTTTGATCACTATTATTTCATAGCATTGAGTTGTGAGGTGTGAAATTGTGTGAAAAGACCAATTTCCACTATAGCAATGCTTGTTTGTACAGTTGGATCATTTTATGGGATGTCTTGAAACATCACAGTCACATTTAAGCAAGAAGTCTAACCCTCCCAGTTCTCTGAATAAATGATTTGGAATATGAATCCACACAGAATCACTATTGAATCTACAGGCCCTTAATCAGTTTATCTTACTGGTCCCGATCAAAGATTCAAAGTCAATGGTTTCAAGCCCACCATCTGAATAATCTGTCACTTGTGAAAGAGATTGATGACGGTAGTTCTGAAATAATTCAACATGTCCATTGTGTCCATGCAGCTCAGCAATGAGGGGGAGGAAACTAGCCCATGAAGAATGCATTGCATTTGGGACTGTGGTTTGTTATATATGTGTGTGTATACTATTAATATATTAATATATTAATATACTATTAATATGGCTATATATGTTCAGTGAAATGAAAAGCACACACACTATGAATTTATTTCATTATATCATGGAATGGGGGGCAGTGTCGGTGACATGAGGTTACAAGCTCTACAGCCAAATGCAGATGTTACATATAGCCATCGATAACATAGGTCTGTTTACATCTATGTTGTTCATTGCTTTAGAACAACTAAAGCGTCACTTCTGACAGCAATGTAGTGCCGGTGTGCTGGGCTTCCAGCGATGGAACAGATCAGGCAGGACACCAGGGCTGGGTTTAATAGTGATTCTTATTAGCTCTCTCTCCCAAAAAGACAGGAGACCAGGGCTGGGTTTAATAGTGATTCTTATTAGCTCTCTCTCCCAAAAAGACAGGAGACCAGGGCTGGGTTTAATAGTGATTCTTATTAGCTCTCTCTCCCAAAAAGACAGGAGACCAGGGCTGGGTTTAATAGTGATTCTTATTAGCTCTCTCTCCCAAAAAGACAGGAGTCCAGGGCTGGGTTTAATAGTGATTCTTATTAGCTCTCTCTCCCAAAAAGACAGGAGACCAGGGCTGGGTTTAATAGTGATTCTTATTAGCTCTCTCTCCCAAAAAGACAGGAGACCAGGGCTGGGTTTAATAGTGATTCTTATTAGCTCTCTCTCCCAAAAAGACAGGACACCAGGGCTGGTTTTAATAGTGATTCTTATTAGCTCTCTCTCCCAAAAAGACAGGAGACCAGGGCTGGGTTTAATAGTGATTCTTATTAGCTCTCTCTCCCAAAAAGACAGGAGACCAGGGCTGGGTTTAATAGTGATTCTTATTAGCTCTCTCTCCCAAAAAGACAGGAAACCAGGGCTGGGTTTAATAGTGATTCTTATTAGCTCTCTCTCCCAAAAAGGGAGACTGTGTCCAACTAACCCGCTTGATTTTTCATCAACAATGGATAATTGCAAAGCACATGCCATGGTTTATTTATATTTCCAGAAAGCTTTTGAGAAAGTCCTGCATAAAAGATTAATTCTCAAACTGAATGCAGTAGTAGGGATTCAAGGAAAAGCATGCAATCAATGGATTAGGGAGTGGTTTATTTTATATGCAGAAAATAGAAAGTACTGATTAGAAAAACCTCAAACAAGATCAATCTTTATTTTATATACAGCAGAGAAATGCATTACATGATATACAGTAAAAAAAAAAAACCACCATTACAAACAGTGGAACAAGATGCAGCGAGGCAATGAGCGGAGTACCACAGGGATTACTTCAAATAGAATGGAGAAATGCAATGATACATGATATACAGGATCACGACTAGGACCTCAGAATGGAGCAGGCAATGAGCGGAGTACCACAGGGATCACGACAAGGACCAGAATGGAGCGAGGCAATGAGCGGAGTACCACAGGGATCACGACTAGGACCTCAGAATGGAGTACCACAGGGATCACGACTAGGACCTCAATGGAGCGAGGCAATGACCACAGGGATCACGACTAGGACCTCAGAATGGAGCGAGGCAATGAGCGGAGTACCACAGGGATCACGACTAGGACCTCAGAATGGAGCGAGGCAATGAGCGGAGTACCACAGGGATCACGACTAGGACCTCAGAATGGAGCGAGGCAATGAGCGGAGTACCACAGGGATCACGACTAGGACCTCAGAATGGAGCGAGGCAATGAGCGGAGTACCACAGGGATCACGACTAGGACCTCAGAATGGAGCGAGGCAATGAGCGGAGTACCACAGGGATCACGACTAGGACCTCAGAATGGAGCGAGGCAATGAGCGGAGTACCACAGGGATCACGACTAGGACCTCAGAATGGAGCGAGGCAATGAGCGGAGTACCACAGGGATCACGACTAGGACCTCAGAATGGAGCGAGGCAATGAGCGGAGTGACCCATACGTCACAGGGATCGACTACTATGACCGGTTCAGAATGTAGCCAGGCAATGTAGCGTAGTACGCACAGGGATCACGACTAGACCCTCAGAATGGAGCGAGGCAATGAGCGGAGTACCACAGGGATCACGACTAGGACCTCAGAATGGAGCGAGGCAAATGAGCGGAGTACCACAGGGGATCACGACCTAGGACCTCGAATGTACCACAGGGATCAGGACTAGGACCTCAGAATGGAGCGAGGCAATGAGCGGAGTACCACAGGGATCACGACTAGGACCTCAGAATGGAGCGAGGCAATGAGCGGAGTACCACAGGGATCACGACTAGGACCTCAGAATGGAGCGAGGCAATGAGCGGAGTACCACAGGGATCACGACTAGGACCTCAGAATGGAGCGAGGCAATGAGCGGAGTACCACAGGGATCACGACTAGGACCTCAGAATGGAGCGAGGCAATGAGCGGAGTACCACAGGGATCACGACTAGGACCTCAGAATGGAGCGAGGCAATGAGCGGAGTACCACAGGGATCACGACTAGGACCTCAGAATGGAGCGAGGCAATGAGCGGAGTACCACAGGGATCACGACTAGGACCTCAGAATGGAGCGAGGCAATGAGCGGAGTACCACAGGGATCACGACTAGGACCTCAGAATGGAGCGAGGCAATGAGCGGAGTACCACAGGGATCACGACTAGGACCTCAGAATGGAGCGAGGCAATGAGCGGAGTACCACAGGGATCACGACTAGGACCTCAGAATGGAGCGAGGCAATGAGCGGAGTACCACAGGGATCACGACTAGGACCTCAGAATGGAGCGAGGCAATGAGCGGAGTACCACAGGGATCACGACTAGGACCTCAGAATGGAGCGAGGCAATGAGCGGAGTACCACAGGGATCACGACTAGGACCTCAGAATGGAGCGAGGCAATGAGCGGAGTACCACAGGGATCACGACTAGGACCTCAGAATGGAGCGAGGCAATGAGCGGAGTACCACAGGGATCACGACTAGGACCTCAGAATGGAGCGAGGCAATGAGCGGAGTACCACAGGGATCACGACTAGGACCTCAGAATGGAGCGAGGCAATGAGCGGAGTACCACAGGGATCACGACTAGGACCTCAGAATGGAGCGAGGCAATGAGCGGAGTACCACAGGGATCACGACTAGGACCTCAGAATGGAGCGAGGCAATGAGCGGAGTACCACAGGGATCACGACTAGGACCTCAGAATGGAGCGAGGCAATGAGCGGAGTACCACAGGGATCACGACTAGGACCTCAGAATGGAGCGAGGCAATGAGCGGAGTACCACAGGGATCACGACTAGGACCTCAGAATGGAGCGAGGCAATGAGCGGAGTACCACAGGGATCACGACTAGGACCTCAGAATGGAGCGAGGCAATGAGCGGAGTACCACAGGGATCACGACTAGGACCTCAGAATGGAGCGAGGCAATGAGCGGAGTACCACAGGGATCACGACTAGGACCTCAGAATGGAGCGAGGCAATGAGCGGAGTACCACAGGGATCACGACTAGGACCTCAGAATGGAGCGAGGCAATGAGCGGAGTACCACAGGGATCACGACTAGGACCTCAGAATGGAGCGAGGCAATGAGCGGAGTACCACAGGGATCACGACTAGGACCTCAGAATGGAGCGAGGCAATGAGCGGAGTACCACAGGGATCACGACTAGGACCTCAGAATGGAGCGAGGCAATGAGCGGAGTACCACAGGGATCACGACTAGGACCTCAGAATGGAGCGAGGCAATGAGCGGAGTACCACAGGGATCACGACTAGGACCTCAGAATGGAGCGAGGCAATGAGCGGAGTACCACAGGGATCACGACTAGGACCTCAGAATGGAGCGAGGCAATGAGCGGAGTACCACAGGGATCACGACTAGGACCTCAGAATGGAGCGAGGCAATGAGCGGAGTACCACAGGGATCACGACTAGGACCTCAGAATGGAGCGAGGCAATGAGCGGAGTACCACAGGGATCACGACTAGGACCTCAGAATGGAGCGAGGCAATGAGCGGAGTACCACAGGGATCACGACTAGGACCTCAGAATGGAGCGAGGCAATGAGCGGAGTACCACAGGGATCACGACTAGGACCTCAGAATGGAGCGAGGCAATGAGCGGAGTACCACAGGGATCACGACTAGGACCTCAGAATGGAGCGAGGCAATGAGCGGAGTACCACAGGGATCACGACTAGGACCTCAGAATGGAGCGAGGCAATGAGCGGAGTACCACAGGGATCACGACTAGGACCTCAGAATGGAGCGAGGCAATGAGCGGAGTACCACAGGGATCACGACTAGGACCTCAGAATGGAGCGAGGCAATGAGCGGAGTACCACAGGGATCACGACTAGGACCTCAGAATGGAGCGAGGCAATGAGCGGAGTACCACAGGGATCACGACTAGGACCTCAGAATGGAGCGAGGCAATGAGCGGAGTACCACAGGGATCACGACTAGGACCTCAGAATGGAGCGAGGCAATGAGCGGAGTACCACAGGGATCACGACTAGGACCTCAGAATGGAGCGAGGCAATGAGCGGAGTACCACAGGGATCACGACTAGGACCTCAGAATGGAGCGAGGCAATGAGCGGAGTACCACAGGGATCACGACTAGGACCTCAGAATGGAGCGAGGCAATGAGCGGAGTACCACAGGGATCACGACTAGGACCTCAGAATGGAGCGAGGCAATGAGCGGAGTACCACAGGGATCACGACTAGGACCTCAGAATGGAGCGAGGCAATGAGCGGAGTACCACAGGGATCACGACTAGGACCTCAGAATGGAGCGAGGCAATGAGCGGAGTACCACAGGGATCACGACTAGGACCTCAGAATGGAGCGAGGCAATGAGCGGAGTACCACAGGGATCACGACAAGGACCTCAGAATAGAGCGAGGCAATCAGCGGAGTACCCCTCAGAAAGGAGCGAGGCAATGAGCGGAGTACCACAGCGATCACGACTAGGACCTCAGAATGGAGCGAGGCAATGAGCGGGGTACCACAGGGATCACGACTAGGACCTCAGAATGGAGCGAGGCAATGAGCGGAGTACGACAGGGATCACGACTAGGACCTATCAACCATGAGCTGAGTACCCAGGGATCGACTAGGGGACTGAGCGAGGGCAATGACGCGTAATGGAGGCTAGGAACCTCAGCAATGAGCGTTGCATGACGGAGTACCACAGGATTCACGACTAGACCTCCACTATCATGACCTACTCCTCAAATGGAGCTAGGCAATGAGCGGAGTACCACAGGGATCACGACTAGGAGCCTCAGAATGGAGCGAGGCAATGAGCATGAGGGATACGACTTAGGCCCAGAATTGGGAGTCACTCACTATGACAGGGATCACGAATAGACCTCAGCATGAGCGAGGAGGCAATGAGCGAGTACTCACAGGGATCTACGACTAAAAAAAAAAATTGGGGAAAAAAAACGCAAAACTTCACATGATCACGCTAGGCAGATAAATGAGCGGAGTACCACAGGGATCACGACTAGGACCTCAGAATGGAGCGAGGCAATGAGCGGAGTACCACAGGGATCACGACTAGGACCTCAGAATGGAGCGAGGCAATGAGCGGAGTACCACAGGGATCACGACTAGGACCTCAGAATGGAGCGAGGCAATGAGCGGAGTACCACAGGGATCACGACTAGGACCTCAGAATGGAGCGAGGCAATGAGCGGAGTACCACAGGGATCACGACTAGGACCTCAGAATGGAGCGAGGCAATGAGCGGAGTACCACAGGGATCACGACTAGGACCTCAGAATGGAGCGAGGCAATGAGCGGAGTACCACAGGGATCACGACTAGGACCTCAGAATGGAGCGAGGCAATGAGCGGAGTACCACAGGGATCACGACTAGGACCTCAGAATGGAGCGAGGCAATGAGCGGAGTACCACAGGGATCACGACTAGGACCTCAGAATGGAGCGAGGCAATGAGCGGAGTACCACAGGGATCACGACTAGGACCTCAGAATGGAGCGAGGCAATGAGCGGAGTACCACAGGGATCACGACTAGGACCTCAGAATGGAGCGAGGCAATGAGCGGAGTACCACAGGGATCACGACTAGGACCTCAGAATGGAGCGAGGCAATGAGCGGAGTACCACAGGGATCACGACTAGGACCTCAGAATGGAGCGAGGCAATGAGCGGAGTACCACAGGGATCACGACTAGGACCTCAGAATGGAGCGAGGCAATGAGCGGAGTACCACAGGGATCACGACTAGGACCTCAGAATGGAGCGAGGCAATGAGCGGAGTACCACAGGGATCACGACTAGGACCTCAGAATGGAGCGAGGCAATGAGCGGAGTACCACAGGGATCACGACTAGGACCTCAGAATGGAGCGAGGCAATGAGCGGAGTACCACAGGGATCACGACTAGGACCTCAGAATGGAGCGAGGCAATGAGCGGAGTACCACAGGGATCACGACTAGGACCTCAGAATGGAGCGAGGCAATGAGCGGAGTACCACAGGGATCACGACTAGGACCTCAGAATGGAGCGAGGCAATGAGCGGAGTACCACAGGGATCACGACTAGGACCTCAGAATGGAGCGAGGCAATGAGCGGAGTACCACAGGGATCACGACTAGGACCTCAGAATGGAGCGAGGCAATGAGCGGAGTACCACAGGGATCACGACTAGGACCTCAGAATGGAGCGAGGCAATGAGCGGAGTACCACAGGGATCACGACTAGGACCTCAGAATGGAGCGAGGCAATGAGCGGAGTACCACAGGGATCACGACTAGGACCTCAGAATGGAGCGAGGCAATGAGCGGAGTACCACAGGGATCACGACTAGGACCTCAGAATGGAGCGAGGCAATGAGCGGAGTACCACAGGGATCACGACTAGGACCTCAGAATGGAGCGAGGCAATGAGCGGAGTACCACAGGGATCACGACTAGGACCTCAGAATGGAGCGAGGCAATGAGCGGAGTACCACAGGGATCACGACTAGGACCTCAGAATGGAGCGAGGCAATGAGCGGAGTACCACAGGGATCACGACTAGGACCTCAGAATGGAGCGAGGCAATGAGCGGAGTACCACAGGGATCACGACTAGGACCTCAGAATGGAGCGAGGCAATGAGCGGAGTACCACAGGGATCACGACTAGGACCTCAGAATGGAGCGAGGCAATGAGCGGAGTACCACAGGGATCACGACTAGGACCTCAGAATGGAGCGAGGCAATGAGCGGAGTACCACAGGGATCACGACTAGGACCTCAGAATGGAGCGAGGCAATGAGCGGAGTACCACAGGGATCACGACTAGGACCTCAGAATGGAGCGAGGCAATGAGCGGAGTACCACAGGGATCACGACTAGGACCTCAGAATGGAGCGAGGCAATGAGCGGAGTACCACAGGGATCACGACTAGGACCTCAGAATGGAGCGAGGCAATGAGCGGAGTACCACAGGGATCACGACTAGGACCTCAGAATGGAGCGAGGCAATGAGCGGAGTACCACAGGGATCACGACTAGGACCTCAGAATGGAGCGAGGCAATGAGCGGAGTACCACAGGGATCACGACTAGGACCTCAGAATGGAGCGAGGCAATGAGCGGAGTACCACAGGGATCACGACTAGGACCTCAGAATGGAGCGAGGCAATGAGCGGAGTACCACAGGGATCACGACTAGGACCTCAGAATGGAGCGAGGCAATGAGCGGAGTACCACAGGGATCACGACTAGGACCTCAGAATGGAGCGAGGCAATGAGCGGAGTACCACAGGGATCACGACTAGGACCTCAGAATGGAGCGAGGCAATGAGCGGAGTACCACAGGGATCACGACTAGGACCTCAGAATGGAGCGAGGCAATGAGCGGAGTACCACAGGGATCACGACTAGGACCTCAGAATGGAGCGAGGCAATGAGCGGAGTACCACAGGGATCACGACTAGGACCTCAGAATGGAGCGAGGCAATGAGCGGAGTACCACAGGGATCACGACTAGGACCTCAGAATGGAGCGAGGCAATGAGCGGAGTACCACAGGGATCACGACTAGGACCTCAGAATGGAGCGAGGCAATGAGCGGAGTACCACAGGGATCACGACTAGGACCTCAGAATGGAGCGAGGCAATGAGCGGAGTACCACAGGGATCACGACTAGGACCTCAGAATGGAGCGAGGCAATGAGCGGAGTACCACAGGGATCACGACTAGGACCTCAGAATGGAGCGAGGCAATGAGCGGAGTACCACAGGGATCACGACTAGGACCTCAGAATGGAGCGAGGCAATGAGCGGAGTACCACAGGGATCACGACTAGGACCTCAGAATGGAGCGAGGCAATGAGCGGAGTACCACAGGGATCACGACTAGGACCTCAGAATGGAGCGAGGCAATGAGCGGAGTACCACAGGGATCACGACTAGGACCTCAGAATGGAGCGAGGCAATGAGCGGAGTACCACAGGGATCACGACTAGGACCTCAGAATGGAGCGAGGCAATGAGCGGAGTACCACAGGGATCACGACTAGGACCTCAGAATGGAGCGAGGCAATGAGCGGAGTACCACAGGGATCACGACTAGGACCTCAGAATGGAGCGAGGCAATGAGCGGAGTACCACAGGGATCACGACTAGGACCTCAGAATGGAGCGAGGCAATGAGCGGAGTACCACAGGGATCACGACTAGGACCTCAGAATGGAGCGAGGCAATGAGCGGAGTACCACAGGGATCACGACTAGGACCTCAGAATGGAGCGAGGCAATGAGCGGAGTACCACAGGGATCACGACTAGGACCTCAGAATGGAGCGAGGCAATGAGCGGAGTACCACAGGGATCACGACTAGGACCTCAGAATGGAGCGAGGCAATGAGCGGAGTACCACAGGGATCACGACTAGGACCTCAGAATGGAGCGAGGCAATGAGCGGAGTACCACAGGGATCACGACTAGGACCTCAGAATGGAGCGAGGCAATGAGCGGAGTACCACAGGGATCACGACTAGGACCTCAGAATGGAGCGAGGCAATGAGCGGAGTACCACAGGGATCACGACTAGGACCTCAGAATGGAGCGAGGCAATGAGCGGAGTACCACAGGGATCACGACTAGGACCTCAGAATGGAGCGAGGCAATGAGCGGAGTACCACAGGGATCACGACTAGGACCTCAGAATGGAGCGAGGCAATGAGCGGAGTACCACAGGGATCACGACTAGGACCTCAGAATGGAGCGAGGCAATGAGCGGAGTACCACAGGGATCACGACTAGGACCTCAGAATGGAGCGAGGCAATGAGCGGAGTACCACAGGGATCACGACTAGGACCTCAGAATGGAGCGAGGCAATGAGCGGAGTACCACAGGGATCACGACTAGGACCTCAGAATGGAGCGACGCAATGAGCGGAGTACCACAGGGATCACGACAGGGATCACTACTAGGGACCTCAGAATGGAGCGAGGCAATGAGCGGAGTACCACAGGGATCACGACTAGGACCTCAGAATGGAGCGAGGCAATGAGCGGAGTACCACAGGGATCACGACTAGGACCTCAGAATGGAGCGAGGCAATGAGCGGAGTACCACAGGGATCACGACTAGGACCTCAGAATGGAGCGAGGCAATGAGCGGAGTACCACAGGGATCACGACTAGGACCTCAGAATGGAGCGAGGCAATGAGCGGAGTACCACAGGGATCACGACTAGGACCTCAGAATGGAGCGAGGCAATGAGCGGAGTACCACAGGGATCACGACTAGGACCTCAGAATGGAGCGAGGCAATGAGCGGAGTACCACAGGGATCACGACTAGGACCTCAGAATGGAGCGAGGCAATGAGCGGAGTACCACAGGGATCACGACTAGGACCTCAGAATGGAGCGAGGCAATGAGCGGAGTACCACAGGGATCACGACTAGGACCTCAGAATGGAGCGAGGCAATGAGCGGAGTACCACAGGGATCACGACTAGGACCTCAGAATGGAGCGAGGCAATGAGCGGAGTACCACAGGGATCACGACTAGGACCTCAGAATGGAGCGAGGCAATGAGCGGAGTACCACAGGGATCACGACTAGGACCTCAGAATGGAGCGAGGCAATGAGCGGAGTACCACAGGGATCACGACTAGGACCTCAGAATGGAGCGAGGCAATGAGCGGAGTACCACAGGGATCACGACTAGGACCTCAGAATGGAGCGAGGCAATGAGCGGAGTACCACAGGGATCACGACTAGGACCTCAGAATGGAGCGAGGCAATGAGCGGAGTACCACAGGGATCACGACTAGGACCTCAGAATGGAGCGAGGCAATGAGCGGAGTACCACAGGGATCACGACTAGGACCTCAGAATGGAGCGAGGCAATGAGCGGAGTACCACAGGGATCACGACTAGGACCTCAGAATGGAGCGAGGCAATGAGCGGAGTACCACAGGGATCACGACTAGGACCTCAGAATGGAGCGAGGCAATGAGCGGAGTACCACAGGGATCACGACTAGGACCTCAGAATGGAGCGAGGCAATGAGCGGAGTACCACAGGGATCACGACTAGGACCTCAGAATGGAGCGAGGCAATGAGCGGAGTACCACAGGGATCACGACTAGGACCTCAGAATGGAGCGAGGCAATGAGCGGAGTACCACAGGGATCACGACTAGGACCTCAGAATGGAGCGAGGCAATGAGCGGAGTACCACAGGGATCACGACTAGGACCTCAGAATGGAGCGAGGCAATGAGCGGAGTACCACAGGGATCACGACTAGGACCTCAGAATGGAGCGAGGCAATGAGCGGAGTACCACAGGGATCACGACTAGGACCTCAGAATGGAGCGAGGCAATGAGCGGAGTACCACAGGGATCACGACTAGGACCTCAGAATGGAGCGAGGCAATGAGCGGAGTACCACAGGGATCACGACTAGGACCTCAGAATGGAGCGAGGCAATGAGCGGAGTACCACAGGGATCACGACTAGGACCTCAGAATGGAGCGAGGCAATGAGCGGAGTACCACAGGGATCACGACTAGGACCTCAGAATGGAGCGAGGCAATGAGCGGAGTACCACAGGGATCACGACTAGGACCTCAGAATGGAGCGAGGCAATGAGCGGAGTACCACAGGGATCACGACTAGGACCTCAGAATGGAGCGAGGCAATGAGCGGAGTACCACAGGGATCACGACTAGGACCTCAGAATGGAGCGAGGCAATGAGCGGAGTACCACAGGGATCACGACTAGGACCTCAGAATGGAGCGAGGCAATGAGCGGAGTACCACAGGGATCACGACTAGGACCTCAGAATGGAGCGAGGCAATGAGCGGAGTACCACAGGGATCACGACTAGGACCTCAGAATGGAGCGAGGCAATGAGCGGAGTACCACAGGGATCACGACTAGGACCTCAGAATGGAGCGAGGCAATGAGCGGAGTACCACAGGGATCACGACTAGGACCTCAGAATGGAGCGAGGCAATGAGCGGAGTACCACAGGGATCACGACTAGGACCTCAGAATGGAGCGAGGCAATGAGCGGAGTACCACAGGGATCACGACTAGGACCTCAGAATGGAGCGAGGCAATGAGCGGAGTACCACAGGGATCACGACTAGGACCTCAGAATGGAGCGAGGCAATGAGCGGAGTACCACAGGGATCACGACTAGGACCTCAGAATGGAGCGAGGCAATGAGCGGAGTACCACAGGGATCACGACTAGGACCTCAGAATGGAGCGAGGCAATGAGCGGAGTACCACAGGGATCACGACTAGGACCTCAGAATGGAGCGAGGCAATGAGCGGAGTACCACAGGGATCACGACTAGGACCTCAGAATGGAGCGAGGCAATGAGCGGAGTACCACAGGGATCACGACTAGGACCTCAGAATGGAGCGAGGCAATGAGCGGAGTACCACAGGGATCACGACTAGGACCTCAGAATGGAGCGAGGCAATGAGCGGAGTACCACAGGGATCACGACTAGGACCTCAGAATGGAGCGAGGCAATGAGCGGAGTACCACAGGGATCACGACTAGGACCTCAGAATGGAGCGAGGCAATGAGCGGAGTACCACAGGGATCACGACTAGGACCTCAGAATGGAGCGAGGCAATGAGCGGAGTACCACAGGGATCACGACTAGGACCTCAGAATGGAGCGAGGCAATGAGCGGAGTACCACAGGGATCACGACTAGGACCTCAGAATGGAGCGAGGCAATGAGCGGAGTACCACAGGGATCACGACTAGGACCTCAGAATGGAGCGAGGCAATGAGCGGAGTACCACAGGGATCACGACTAGGACCTCAGAATGGAGCGAGGCAATGAGCGGAGTACCACAGGGATCACGACTAGGACCTCAGAATGGAGCGAGGCAATGAGCGGAGTACCACAGGGATCACGACTAGGACCTCAGAATGGAGCGAGGCAATGAGCGGAGTACCACAGGGATCACGACTAGGACCTCAGAATGGAGCGAGGCAATGAGCGGAGTACCACAGGGATCACGACTAGGACCTCAGAATGGAGCGAGGCAATGAGCGGAGTACCACAGGGATCACGACTAGGACCTCAGAATGGAGCGAGGCAATGAGCGGAGTACCACAGGGATCACGACTAGGACCTCAGAATGGAGCGAGGCAATGAGCGGAGTACCACAGGGATCACGACTAGGACCTCAGAATGGAGCGAGGCAATGAGCGGAGTACCACAGGGATCACGACTAGGACCTCAGAATGGAGCGAGGCAATGAGCGGAGTACCACAGGGATCACGACTAGGACCTCAGAATGGAGCGAGGCAATGAGCGGAGTACCACAGGGATCACGACTAGGACCTCAGAATGGAGCGAGGCAATGAGCGGAGTACCACAGGGATCACGACTAGGACCTCAGAATGGAGCGAGGCAATGAGCGGAGTACCACAGGGATCACGACTAGGACCTCAGAATGGAGCGAGGCAATGAGCGGAGTACCACAGGGATCACGACTAGGACCTCAGAATGGAGCGAGGCAATGAGCGGAGTACCACAGGGATCACGACTAGGACCTCAGAATGGAGCGAGGCAATGAGCGGAGTACCACAGGGATCACGACTAGGACCTCAGAATGGAGCGAGGCAATGAGCGGAGTACCACAGGGATCACGACTAGGACCTCAGAATGGAGCGAGGCAATGAGCGGAGTACCACAGGGATCACGACTAGGACCTCAGAATGGAGCGAGGCAATGAGCGGAGTACCACAGGGATCACGACTAGGACCTCAGAATGGAGCGAGGCAATGAGCGGAGTACCACAGGGATCACGACTAGGACCTCAGAATGGAGCGAGGCAATGAGCGGAGTACCACAGGGATCACGACTAGGACCTCAGAATGGAGCGAGGCAATGAGCGGAGTACCACAGGGATCACGACTAGGACCTCAGAATGGAGCGAGGCAATGAGCGGAGTACCACAGGGATCACGACTAGGACCTCAGAATGGAGCGAGGCAATGAGCGGAGTACCACAGGGATCACGACTAGGACCTCAGAATGGAGCGAGGCAATGAGCGGAGTACCACAGGGATCACGACTAGGACCTCAGAATGGAGCGAGGCAATGAGCGGAGTACCACAGGGATCACGACTAGGACCTCAGAATGGAGCGAGGCAATGAGCGGAGTACCACAGGGATCACGACTAGGACCTCAGAATGGAGCGAGGCAATGAGCGGAGTACCACAGGGATCACGACTAGGACCTCAGAATGGAGCGAGGCAATGAGCGGAGTACCACAGGGATCACGACTAGGACCTCAGAATGGAGCGAGGCAATGAGCGGAGTACCACAGGGATCACGACTAGGACCTCAGAATGGAGCGAGGCAATGAGCGGAGTACCACAGGGATCACGACTAGGACCTCAGAATGGAGCGAGGCAATGAGCGGAGTACCACAGGGATCACGACTAGGACCTCAGAATGGAGCGAGGCAATGAGCGGAGTACCACAGGGATCACGACTAGGACCTCAGAATGGAGCGAGGCAATGAGCGGAGTACCACAGGGATCACGACTAGGACCTCAGAATGGAGCGAGGCAATGAGCGGAGTACCACAGGGATCACGACTAGGACCTCAGAATGGAGCGAGGCAATGAGCGGAGTACCACAGGGATCACGACTAGGACCTCAGAATGGAGCGAGGCAATGAGCGGAGTACCACAGGGATCACGACTAGGACCTCAGAATGGAGCGAGGCAATGAGCGGAGTACCACAGGGATCACGACTAGGACCTCAGAATGGAGCGAGGCAATGAGCGGAGTACCACAGGGATCACGACTAGGACCTCAGAATGGAGCGAGGCAATGAGCGGAGTACCACAGGGATCACGACTAGGACCTCAGAATGGAGCGAGGCAATGAGCGGAGTACCACAGGGATCACGACTAGGACCTCAGAATGGAGCGAGGCAATGAGCGGAGTACCACAGGGATCACGACTAGGACCTCAGAATGGAGCGAGGCAATGAGCGGAGTACCACAGGGATCACGACTAGGACCTCAGAATGGAGCGAGGCAATGAGCGGAGTACCACAGGGATCACGACTAGGACCTCAGAATGGAGCGAGGCAATGAGCGGAGTACCACAGGGATCACGACTAGGACCTCAGAATGGAGCGAGGCAATGAGCGGAGTACCACAGGGATCACTACTAGGACCTCAGAATGGAGCGAGGCAATGAGCGGAGTACCACAGGGATCACGACTAGGACCTCAGAATGGAGCGAGGCAATGAGCGGAGTACCACAGGGATCACGACTAGGACCTCAGAATGGAGCGAGGCAATGAGCGGAGTACCACAGGGATCACGACTAGGACCTCAGAATGGAGCGAGGCAATGAGCGGAACAGGGATCACGACTAGGACCTCAGAATGGAGCGAGGCAATGAGCGGAGTACCACAGGGATCACGACTAGGACCTCAGAATGGAGCGACGCAATGAGCGGAGTACCACAGGGATCACGGACCTCAGAATGGAGTGAGGTAACCAGCGGAGTACCACAGGGATCACGACTAGGACCTCAGAATGGAGCGAGGCAATGAGCGGAGTACCACAGGGATCACTACTAGGACCTCAGAATGGAGTGTGGTAACCAGCGGTGTACCACAGGGATCACTACTAGGACCTCCGCTATTCCTAATCTACATTAATGAGTTAGATTCTGGTATAGTAAGCAAACTTGTTCAATTTGTAGACAACACAAAAGTAGGAGGAGTGGCAAACACTGTTGCAGCAGCAAAGGTCATTCAAAATGATCTAGACAAGATTCAGAACTGGGCAGACACATGGCAAATGACATTTAATAGAGAAAAGTGTAAGGTACTGCACGCAGGAAATAAAAATGTACATTATAAATATCATATGGGAGATACTGAAATTGGAGAAGGAATCTATGAAAAAGACCTAGGAGTTTTTATTGACTCAGAAATGTCTTCATCTAGACAATGTGGGGAAGCTATAAAAAAGGCCAACAGGATGCTCAGATATAATGAAAAGTGTTGAATTTAAATCAAGGGAAGTAATGTTAAAACTGTACAATGCACTAGTAAGACCTCATCTTGAATACTGTGTGCAGTTCTGGTCACCTCGCTATAAAAAAGATATTGCTGCTCTAGAAAGAGTGCAAAGAAGAACGACCAGAATTATTTCTGGTTTAAAAGGCATGTCATATGCAGACAGGCTAAAAGAATTTAATCTGTTCAGTCTTGAACAAAGAAGACTACGCGGCGACCTAATTCAAGCATTCAAAATTCTAAAAGGTATTGATAATGTTGACCCAAGAGACATTTTCAACCTGAAAAAAGAAACAAGGACCAGGGGTCACAAATGGAGATTAGACAAAGGGGCATTCAGAACAGAAAATAGGAGGCACTTTTTTACACAGAGAATTGTGAGGGTCTGGAATTAACTCCCCAGTAATGTTGTTGAAGCTGCCACCCTGGGATCCTTCAAGAAGCTGCTTGATGAGATTCTGGGATCAATAAGCTACTAACAACCAAACGAGCAAGATGGGCTGAATGGCCTCCTCTCGTTTGTAACCTTTCTTCTGCTCTTCACTGTATTGAGAGTGATGTAATTGAGGTGCTCCTCTAAGGCAGTATACCCTACACTCCCCCAGTGCTTATACTGGTGTGAGGTCTGGATTTAAAGGCAAGCATTTCCCTGTGTTAAATTGAGAGCTACCACACTGTAATAATCAAAAGCACCTCTAATCTTGAAAGAGCTCAGAAACGGAGCTAGGTTGAGAAAGGTCTTTTAACAGATGACTGACTCACAAGGGACATCCACTGTGTGGCAGGAAGTGTTGGGGAACCCAGTAGTGGGTGGGTGGTGGGGGGGCAGGGTCAATCCCACAGATCATTGGATGTGGTTACTCGGCAGTGGAGGGGGTGGGGCTGGGTGGGGTTATCCTTTTTTTCCCCAACAACATGGAATCAATTGTTTTTGTTACCGAAACACTAAGCCATTACCATTTCAGCTATATTGTGGATTTGGTACAAATATCATACAGATAATTGAGTGTGCTTACCGTATTCTTTCCCATAGCAACAATGGACTGCAGCATCATGGGAGCAATGCATAGGCCAAGGGTGGGTGCTCAGAGCTCCCTAGCTAGACTACTTGTAAATGATACTATTGCCACTATCATTAGAATTCATGGAATTTATTCAGCATACCTCATGCAAAGACCCTTTGAAGGTCTTCACTCAGTAGCAATTACCACAGGGAGCATTAATATACTGGCACTGGCTGCTAAAGGCAGGATATGCATATTTCTTGTCTAGCTCATGTATGATTTATTATTATTTTTCTTTTTTAATCTACAATGTGTCTGGCTGTCTTCACCCTGCACAGATATAACAAGCACAGGTAAAGCCAGGGAGCTCACAGATATAACAGAGAGCTCATAGGTAAAGACAGAGAGCTCACAGATATAACAGAGAGCTCACAGATATAACAGAGTCACAGGTAAAGACAGAGAGCTCACAGATATAACAGAGCACATGTACGTGTGTGCATGAGTGTGTGTGCATGAGTGTGTGTGCATGAGTGTGTGTGCATGAGTGTGTGTGCGTGCGTGCGTGCGTGCGTGTGTGTGTGTGTGTGCTTGCGTCTGTCTGCCCCACTAGGAGAGTTTTTAATAAATAATGAGATGGAGAATAAAGAAGTCATAACAATACCGCGGTGTAGAGGAGAAGAAGAAACCAGGGGCAACTCTAGTCTGAATGTAGTGTACGATCTGTATAATGTAGTCGTGCTGTCTAGTCTGAATGTAGTGTACGATCTGTATAATGTAGTCGTGCTGTCTAGTCTGAATGTAGTGTACGATCTGTATAATGTAGTTTACGTGTTCATTTGAAAGTGTTGTAAGACAGCTCCAGTACACCATGGTGGAGGAGCTGTAATGGTTACCTTTTTTTACTGATCTTTTGTATAAATGAAACATAGAGACTTCTTTAATTCTTCTAATTAGGCTTGTGGTTATTCTGAAGATGAAGCAAGTGCTATTGCAATGGTAGTTTGATGTATGTATGCTGTGAAAGCTGTAGCACGTGCACATCTCTAAAACCATTCTCCTTTAGAAAGAGATTTCCCCCAGGCATAGACATAAATAAAATGAGGATGCTGCTAACATTTTATATTTTGGGTGCATCCAAAAATACATTATAAAAGTCAAATGTTGTTTTGGAATTCTCTGTGTTAAAAGCATTACTATTAGCACACATGCTGAATGGTGTTTCATTCTGCACTATTAGAATAGCGCTGTCCACCTTGTTCTTAGCTATTAAAATGGTTCACTGGATGCTGACAGGATATTATTTTAATGGTATCCATGGCTCAACATGTCTTCTCTGATTGAGAGGTGATTTAAAGCCAGTCTATTGCTGTAGCAGCCCTGACCTGACCTCCAACTCATGTGTCTCCTCCTTCTTAACCAGCAAGAGCAGCACATTGTCCTTCCAGCAGCACACACACACACACACTCACACAGACACACACGCACACACTCACACGCACTCACACACTCACACACACTCCCACACACAGACACACACACACACACACATACGCACACACACACACACACACACACACACACACACACACACACACACACACACACACACACACACACACACACACACACACACACACACACACACACATACACACACGCACACACGCACACACTCACACACATGCACTCACACACATGCACACATGCACACACACACACGTACACACACACAGTCCCTTCTTAACCAGCAAGAGCAGCACATTGTTCTTCCAGCAGCACACACTCACAGGCACACACACACACGCACACACGCACATTCTCTCACACACACACACTCACACTCACACACACACACATGCACACACTCACATACACACCCCCACACACAGACACACACGCACACACACACAGTCCCTATCCCAGACCTGACATTCAGCTCAGAGACAGAGACAAAGAGAGAGATACACACTCACAGAGAGACACACACACACAGAGACACACACACAATATAAGAACATAAGAACATAAGAAAGTTTACAAACGAGAGGAGGCCATTTGGCCCATCTTGCTCGTTTGGTTGTTAGTAGCTTATTGATCCCAAAATATCATCAAGCAGCTTCTTGAAGGATCCCAGGGTGTCAGCTTCAACAACATTACTGGGGAGTTGATTCCAGACCCTCACAATTCTCTGTGTAAAAAAGTGTCTCCTATTTTCTGTTCTGAATGCCCCTTTTTCTAAACTCCATTGGTGACCCCTGGTCCTTGTTTCTTTTTTCAGGCTGAAAAAGTCCCTTGGGTCGACACTGTCAATACCTTTTAGAATTTTGAATGCTTGAATTAGGTCACCACGTAGTCTTCTTTGTTCAAGACTGAACAGATTCAATTCTTTTAGCCTGTCTGCATATGACATGCCTTTTAAGCCCGGAATAATTCTGGTCGCTCTTCTTTGCACTCTTTCTAGAGCAGCAATATCTTTTTTATAGCGAGGTGACCAGAACTGAACACAATATTCAAGATGAGGTCTTACTAGTGCATTGTACAGTTTTAACATTACTTCCCTTGATTTAAATTCAACACTTTTCACAATGTATCCGAGCATCTTGTTAGCCTCTCTCTCTCTCTCTCTCTCTCTCTCTCTCTCTCTCTCTCTCTCTCTCTCTCTCTCTCTCCTCACACATCAGGCTGCCCTCCAGATGTATCTAAATCACCCTTCCAGCCCTCAGATCACCGTAGTGCTCCAGTGACATGTTTTCCCTGCATGGCGTTTACAGTAGCATGTCTGACTCCCTAACTAGCCTGTTACTGGAGGGGAAAACGCCAATCAAGAACATGCAGCTGCTGTGAAAAAGAACAAAGAAAACTCCTGTCAAGAACACCAGCTGCTGTGAAAAAGAACAAAGAAAACTCCAATCAAGAACATGCAGCTGCTGTGAAAAAGAACAAAGAAAACACCAATCAAGAACAAGCAGCTGCTGTGAAAAAGCACATTGAAAACACCAATCAAGAACACCAGCTGCTGTGAAAAAAAACAAAGAAAACTCCAATCAAGAACATGCAGCTGCTGTGAAAAAGAACAAAGAAAACTCCAATCAAGAACATGCAGCTGCTGTGAAAAAGAACAAAGAAAACTCCAATCAAGAACATGCAGCTGCTGTGAAAAAACACACAGAAAACTCCAATCAAGAACATGCAGCTGCTGTGAAAAAGAACAAAGAAAACTCCAATCAAGAACATGCAGCTGCTGTGAAAAAAAACAAAGAAAACTCCAATCAAGAACACCAGCTGCTGTGAAAAAGAACAAAGAAAACTCCAATCAAGAACATGCAGCTGCTGTGAAAAAGAACAAAGAAAACTCCAATCAAGAACACCAGCTGCTGTGAAAAAGAACAAAGAAAACTCCAATCAAGAACATGCAGCTGCTGTGAAAAAACACACAGAAAACTCCAATCAAGAACATGCAGCTGCTGTGAAAAAGAACAAAGAAAACTCCAATCAAGAACACCAGCTGCTGTGAAAAAGAACAAAGAAAATTCCAATCAAGAACATGCAGCTGCTGTGAGAGAGCCAGCAGCGGCGCCCATGGTGCTGGAGGGGGTTCTCTTTCCAAAGTCCTCTGGGAGACCCCCTGCTGTGGTTAGACCGTGTTGCCTAGGAACAGAGCTGATGCATTGTAAAGACATGTCTGCCTACTCTGAACAGCCTTGCCCTCCAGACCCCAAGTGGCATTCTCGTTAGGCTTAGTCTTTGGAGACTTCACTAAGCAACAGAGGTCTTGGAAAACCCTTGGTAACCTTGTACGTGAAGAGTCTCTAACTACTGTTCTGCACATATATGTAAGTACACACTTGTATCAGAAAAAAGTTATGGTTAGGGTTAGGTTAAGGTTGGGGTTAGGGTTAGGGGCAGGTTATGGTTAGGGTTAGGGTTAGCGATATGTTAGGGTTAGGGTTAGGCTTTGGAAGCCAGAGAGTAGAGCAGGAGCAGCATCTTGAAAGAGATGAGTGAGGAGGGGGTTCAGGACACACGTGGTGGACTTGTGGCCCTGGAGGAAGAAGGAGAGGTCAGTGTCTGAGAGTAGAGAAGGATTAGAATGGGGTGAGTTAGTAGGGGAGACAGAGGGTGTTGGGGTTGGAGCAGTAAGGGGTGGGGGGAGGGAGAGGTGTTTTTCTGATTCACACGGCGTGCACAAAGATCTTATGATTCTTGTGAAGAATTCGCTGTCGTCTACCAGGTTAAAGACGTTATGTTGTGTAGAATATTTGAATAAATCCAACCAAAGAGGCTCCCTCTGGTTGCTGAGGCGGGAACGGCGGCCCAGCTCCCTCTGGTGGCGGAGGCGGGAAAGACGGCCCAGCTCCCTCTGGTGGCGGAGGCGGGAACGGCGGCCCAGCTCCCTCTGGTTGCTGAGGCGGGAACGGCGGCCCAGCTCCCTCTGGTTGCTGAGGCGGGAACGACGGCCCAGCTCCCTCTGGTAGCGGAGGCGGGAACGGCGGCCCAGCTCCCTCTGGTAGCGGAGGCGGGAACGGCGGCCCAGCTCCCTCTGGTAGCTGAGGTGGGAACGGCGGCCCAGCTTCGTTTGGCGATGCTGAACCCTCTGGTGACGCTGGCGACGCTGGACCCCCTTGCTCTCGGGACGGCAGCACCTTTCCCCGGGTGATGGCAGGCCAACAGCGACCCCAGGCAACAGTGGACCAGCAGCGACCCCAGGCGATGGCGGACCACCAGCCCTAGGAGAAAGCACACTGAGAATTTCTCTAGGCGATGCAGGTAGGCAGGCAACCCCAGGCAATGCGGAGCAGTTGGCCTCCCCAGGCGATGCGGAGGAGTTGGCCTCCCCAGGCGTATGGAGAACAGGCATCCTTGGACGGTGCTGTGCAGGCATCCTTGGGCGGTGCTGTGCCTCTTAGCCGCCGGGCAGCTTATCTCCGCACTCCCCTCAGCAGCCAGTACAGAGGCTGGGAGGGACCTCCAGCATCTTTTGCTGGCAGTGGAGGGAGAGACAGCTCCGGCTGTTCCCCCTCTACTGAAGGTGGAGGGAGAGGCAGCTCCGGCTGTTCCCCTTCTACTGAAGGTGGAGGGAGAGGCAGCTCCGGCTGTTCCCCCTCTGCTGGTGGTGGAGGGAGAGGCAGCTCTGGCTGTTCTCCCTGTACTGGCGGTAGAAGCACCAGCAGGCACTCTTCCCCTGCTGGCCGAGGTGGCACCAGCAGGTACTCCTCCTCTGCTGGTGGTGGTGGTGGTGGTGGTGGTGGTGGGAACAGCCTGTATTCTTTCCCTGCGGGTCCCTTCAGCCCTGGGCCTGTGGGCTTCCCCTTCTTGGGCTGTGGGGCCTGTGTCTTGGCTGTGGACCACTGGCTCCTGACCGCTCGAGCCCAGTCCCTGAACGTTCGGCTCCTCCCTCTCTCGGGGCTCCTCCCTCTCCGGGCTCTGGGAGCGGCGGCTCCTCCCCCTCCGGGCTCTGGGAGCTGCGGCTCCTCCCCCTCCAGGCTCTGGGAGCGGCGGCTCCTCCCCCATTTCTTCAAGGTGGGGGATCTCCCCCATGTCTATCGCCAGGTATGCCAAGACCATGATGAATATTTCCTGGAGGGACCCCGGGTGATGCTCTCTCTCCCACCTCTCCACATCTCGATGCCACAGCGTGTTGATGGCGACGGGAAGGTCGTGGAAGAGGTCCGCTCTGGGGTGCATCAACCACTCCCAGATCTCCCGTGATGGTGGTGAAGGCGGTGTTGGTGGGGTGGTTGCTGAGGACGGGGTTGGTAGCTGCTCCTGGTCCGGGTTGTGGGGGCATCATGCCCAGCTGTGGCCATCCAGCTCACAGCGCCCACACCAGTCAGCTAATGGCCCATCCGGAAAAGACCTCCACCGGTGGTCATCCTTCCCGCACCAGGTGCACTACGGGAACAAGCTCGCTGGGTCCTCCCACAGGGCTTGGGTCGGTGATGGAGGCTGCTGCTGCCGCTGTTGCTTCTGCTGCCTCTGCTGCCTCTGCTTTTTCCCCCATTCTGCTCTCCGATGAAAAAAAAAAAAGAGAACCTCCAAAATCCAAAAATTAAAAAAAAAAAAAAAAAAAAAAAATTCTAAAATCCCCCCCCCCCCCCCCCCCAAAAAATACTGCTCTGAGCCTCTAGGTGGCATTATCCCATTTATAACACCATCAGTGACAGGATGACAGAGGGCTGAGGCTCAGAGACAATGTATAGTCAAAAATAAAGTTCTTTATTAAACAAAAATAATCAAATAAATAAGCACAAAGGCCAACAGAAAAGAGGTTCAAACAGAAATAAGTGAACTTACAAAGTAAATGGTCAGGTTCCAAGTCTTTTTTAAAAACAAGACACTCTTCTTTCAAAGCACAAAACTCTCCAACACAAAGCAAACTCCCAAACAAAAAACACCTCCAACAGCCAGGGCCTCTCCCCTGGCTTTTATCCCCTGTGGCTGGAGCCCAGTTAATCAATAATCATTCAATTAGAGCTCCAGCCACATTGTCACATTTTTTTCTGGCAGGAAGAAATTTAACCCCCTCGCTGCCAGTTTCAAACACATTCATATAGACGGGGCAGTTCCCCGTCACAGTTGTCTTTACATTATTTTAGTTTCCTTTGAACCTAACCGTACAACCTTTAGGCGGAGTGTACATTCCTTACAGCCACGGCCTCCCAGCTGACCAATATTGTTCTGGAATGTACACTCCATCACATTCTCTTTGTAGCCTGCTTGACGCTGTGATTTCTGATTCACACGCCGTGCACTAAGATGTTATGATTCTCTTTGCAGCATGCTGTACGTGATTGTCTATGGTGGGGCTCCAGTCTGTTTCTGTATCTTGTTAATACTAGATATGGCTTGGCAGCACTTCATGGTTTAAGTAGATGCTGGTCTGCTGGCTACACCAGCTCTCAATGTTGCCCCAAGCAGTCTCTAAAGCAAAAGCAACGATCAGCAGTTGAAAATATTATCCAATATAATTCAATTATTCATGCTGTTCATGTGCTGAGGTGTATCAGGAATTCAGAATAACGAGCACAGAGGGGGTGCCTGGAATACACAAGTGAAACTGCATTTGTATTAGGGATTGCTTTTTGGAGAACTCACCACAAAGGAGTCTTGCTCTATTAATGCTCTTTCGTGTTCATGTTTGAAATGTAAAGCAGTGACAGTTATTGATTTAGTGATGCAGCTCTTATGCTTATTCATGTAAGTGGGTCAGTGAAGACTTACTCAACTGCCTGGGAATGTTTTTATTTTGTAATGTAGGTCAAGCAGCCTTTGTGAAATATTTCATATATATAGGTAATGCTTTTCTCACCCTGATATAGAGAGACGGACCAGAACGAATGAAGTTCTTAAAGGTCACATAGCAGCAGATTAGGGAACATTGTCTTTTCTAGTCTGTTCCCAGCATCTAGCTGGAATACGTGCGCTTGTGTATGCAGTGCACTTCGTTCATGGATGGGTTCACATTCAAGGTGCCAGTTATATATGTTGTTTTCATTTTCTTTTATTTATTCTACATGTCATTTTAATAATTTAGGCCAGATTAAATATCGTCCAAAATGTTCTCTAGGAAAACCGGCCCTCCACCCCACAGTACTGGATTGAACTGGTGGAGCACTCTCTTCTGTATCTCATTACCATCTAGCAAGGATTCGCTTCATCAGAAACCCTAAAAAAAGAAGAGGAATAAGTAAAGTGTCAGTAACAGTGAAGACGACAGGAATGTTCTTCAGCACAGTCATTTCTATTCTACTATTCGTTTTCTTGTCACACACAGCCAATAGGACAGTTCCACTTTGCCCAGTGTGAACGACTCAGTGAAATGAAAAGTATTGACTGCTAATTGTTTACATATTGAATCCATTGTTTCCATTAGACTCTTAACATTGTAAGTAATAGATTAGTGCAGGGGCAGTGAGGATGCTTTTTACATAAATAAGCACGCTTGTGAAAATTATTTTTGTCCTTTTCCCCTGAATTTCTCAGATAATTATTCAGACCCTCTTCTCATTCCTTCCTTAATGAGAAGCAGAAATTCCTAGAAGCTGCACAGCTCTTGTTCTGTGGAATGAAAGGGTGAGCCTGCGTGCTGTCCCTTGTGATGCTCCAAGCTCCCGCTGAAGCCGGGCCTGTCTTCAGAATGCACTGTGAGCTCCAAGCTCCCGCTGAAGCCGGGCCTGTCTTCAGAATGCACTGTGAGCTCCAAGCTCCCGCTGAAGCCGGGCCTGTCTTCAGAATGCACTGTGAGCTCCAAGCTCCCGCTGAAGCCGGGCCTGTCTTCAGAATGCATTGTGAGCTGGCTGGAGTGTGCAAGGTTGCACCACTGTGTGCTTTTCATTTTAATAGAATTGCATTGGGACTAATTAAACAAAACTGTATTCATAGTTATATTATCCAAAAGACACTTTTTGCTACAGTAGTTGTGTTTTCTCAGAGAATTGTCAGTTCTTTCTCAAACTAAATATACAATTAGTAAAAGGCCCATGGAAGATTGATTTTGGCACACCTGTCTTAAAAGGTGGTCCCCCAGAGAAGGGTGGAGGCGCTGTGACTCAGCAGCCAGTGTGGGTAGGGAAGATGCCACTGCCTGTCTGACTGTGCTGTTAAACACTTTAACATTTGCTGCTTCTAATACATCCTTACCCTTTGGAAATAATATAGGTTTCCCAAAACAATGAAATATTACACAGTGCAATCTTTGGTTTCTAAAGAACATTTTACAAACAAAGCCAGCAGAGAGTTAAAACAAAGATCTACTTAACAAAATGCCAGTGTAGACAATATGCCATAGTCAGCGTTGCACTATGCAAGAGAGAGAGAATTTCAGATTGCATGACTGTAATGATCAGTTGCACAGGTCCTTCATGTTTTTACACTACAGACGCACCCTCATGCCTGGCCAGGTGCCTTTGGATACTTCATTTGTACAGTCTTTGTAAGCAGTGCCTCAGTGCCCCGGCTGCAGGTTCCTCTGTGGGCTGTTACCAGCGTTTCCATCCCCCAAGGCCAGGTAAACGAGCAGGCAGACGGGGAAGTGAGACTGCTCTAGCTGCTGCTGGGCTTGCAGCTGACCTTGGAAACTAGTAACCAGGTAACCACAAGGCAGCTGTTTCTGGAAGACAGACAGGGCCTCGGTTCATGCAGAAGACAAGAGGTGAAAACCCACCGAGTGGGGTTCACATTATTTACAGTTAATGAAGCAGATGTAAATATTTAATGTAACACCGGGAGAGGTCCTTCATTGCAGGAGTTACCTCAATATACAGAATATAATGTGCACTGTTGTGAATGCTGTATACAGGCTGCGTATTCCACACATGACCAGTGTATACTCAGGTTATAGTGTTCTGTGTTGTATATAATGTTCTACCGCATAGCTGGTATACACACAATGTTCAATTATGCATGTAACACACAGGGGGCCCGGTAGATAGCAAGCATTACGACAGACATTAAACAAGGTCTGCTTAGTGGAAGACAGAAAGGGAACACTTGCATTCAAGCGGAGACCAGGAAAGAGGAGCAATAATGATACAAGGGGGCTTTGTTGCAGGGAGTCTCGACTGGAGTTGAACCAGACCTGGCAAGCATATTTTTTTGATTTAGCAACACGTTTTTACATCTCAGCCTCTTCTTATATGCTATGGGCTGTACAACTAAAGCATGAAAGATAGCACGTGCCCTTGGAGGAGTTACGTTTAGATGGGAATCTCACCTCAATAAGACAGAAACATGCAGATGTTTTGAGTACTCACTGTGTATTTATCTTTTTCTTTGACTTGTGCTTGAAAAAACAGAAGCGCTCTGTGATACAGACATGGAAGGTCATTATTTACTTTCAGTCACAAAGGGGAAATAATATACCTTGCAACACTGCTTCGGCTGTTTGTCAACAGCAACTATTGTGAATTGAACTGTTATCAGGAAGTTGCTGACGTACAACCCTACCACAAACCGCAGGAGGGAAACCTCCGCCTTGAAGCACTGCGAGTGTTACATGCACAGTATTTACAAGAAACAATGCGTTTCACATAATCCAGCATGTGGGCACATGAGAAGCTCATGACATGGATATTTACAAAGAGTGATAAACACAAGCATGGAAATGCAGGAACCCTAATGTGCACCTCTTCCAGTGGGTTTTCACTGTGCAAATCAGGGTGATTATTTTTCATACATTTTCATGTTCCTGTGTAAATGGTTGATTTGCATTGCAAGCATGTGGTCCTGATTGTAGTTCTGATAAAGAACCTGCAATGGCAATTATAACGCTGTTAAACTCTGAAGGATGCTTGTATTTACTGCTTGTTATATTACCCTGTGATAGAATCGTAAGGTAGAGCTCATTCAATGTAATATACTGGTCAGTCTAAAATAAAATCTTCCTTTTCAAAATGCCTTTTCAACACAACTTCATCAGGGGAAAAAAATCAAGACCACCGACACCTACCAAGCAGAACTGCAGTAAAAGAATCAAATGACTAGACTGTGATCGTGTGATCCAAGGGTCCAGTTTACTCGGTAATGTGAAAATTGCAACCCCACGCTTTAAGTCCTGCTGTGGTATAAACAGAATATTATACAATCGCAAGAAAAATTCCTGAGCTCTGATTGGTCAGCCTTGCAATAGACCTGTAATACTATCCCAGCATGACATCACAGATCTAGTACCGGCAACCAACTCACTAAAAACCTACACAGACATATCAATCCTCCACAGCTGTCAATCACCCAGAATAAATGACACAATTCCTGAAGACAATTTTACCTTAAAAAACATGTCAACTGTGGAAACTTTGTTTGGCAAAGAGCCTTCAAACACAGAGCAGCCAGGAGACCAGACAGGGTGAGTGAGAGTAACAGATATAGACTTGAAAACTGTCACAACAGAGCACCTTTATACAGTTCTATGACAAGTTTATGCCTCTATCAGAAATAGCTCCGGAGAGCTGTATGGCATAAGAAGATACGTGGGGCTCAGAGCGGGCTTAAACAGAGACTTAAATGAACCGGTCCTGAGAGCTAACATTAATATACTATTAGAAGGGCATCGTTAATACTTTACTACAGCTTCAAATGGCAAACAGGAACCATGTTATGTGGCAGAATGTTATTTTCACATTGCTTAATTAAAATCACTTTTAAACATATGAATGTGTGTTACTTGCTATTTCTTTTACTGTGTGAGGCATTGTATAATAGGAGTAATGCACTCCAGGTGTGTGCTGTGCTGGGATCACTTCTTATCCCAGCCCAACACGCGCCCTGCCATTTGTGGTATATGGTTTTTACTGAGACACCCTTCTGCGGTGAATAAAAACTGTATACCATGAATGATCGTTCAACAGTGGTCTGTGCCATGAGGACTCGTGTGGTGACATCAGAGCAGCAACTGAATGGACACAGTCCAGTGAATGTGAATGCGCTGCTTACACGGGTTTATTATAAATAAAAAGATTTAACAAAACAGAAACACACTGAACAAACAAAACAAAACGAACACTCAACCAAACAAGTACCGTGCTGGTGATTCCAGCACCAGTAGCAATTGTTATTATTATTTTGTCTCTCTCTGTCTCTCTCTGTCTATTTATCTTCTCTTTCTCTCCTCTCTCTCTCGCTCCCTCTCTCTCTCATCTCTCTCCCTTTTCTCTCTCATCTCTCTCTTCTCTATCTGTCTTTCGCTCTCTCTCAAATTCAAATTGATTTACTTAAGCCTGACTACCCCCAAGGGGGGGTTAATTGTGGTACACAGGTTTTGCAATATCCGTTTAATTTGGGATTCCCATAAGGATTGTCTAGTTTCTCTCAGTGGAAGCTAGGGGGGCTGTGGTGGAGAATAGATATTCTTCAGAGTGAGCTGTGTTCAAGAATAGCTTCATCTTAACATCTTTCACAATGGAGCAGAGTTTAGAGAATATGTGGGCTCCAGGTTTGTGCAACGCTAACAGGAGTTTCCTGTATGCATTGGAGTGGCTGTATGGAATGAAAACTTGGCTGTCTGGAGCCAATGAAAACAGCTAAGCCTGCCATCAAGTCTCTGCCATGCTGAATTTCAATTCCTTACTTTTTAGGAAGCATGAGTTAAGATTAATGAGGTTTAATCAATTTCCATAATGAGGATTTTAAGTATATTTAAATTTAATTTTCAAAAACCATTTATTTGTTTCCTCTGAAGAAGGACTTTTACCCAAAACATCCTGAAATAAATAATCATTTTAACTTTTTGTGTAAATTATTATTTTTTTCTTCTTATCAACCTTAATTTGTGTACACCGCAGTTCAACCTATATAAAATCATATTTAGCCTTTTTCAATCCACTGCTGGATGAAGATCTCCTTAATACTTCTTATTCACTTCTTCAAGATTGATTCCATTGACTTCAATTGCCTGTGGAGTGCTATATTTATTGAACATGACTTGAGTCTTCTTCAGGTTCATTTTCAAACCTCCTTTAAATACTAGTCTCGTGTAATTCCTGTATTCTTGTTTGTAAAGCTTCTGGGGACGTTGTAAATATGAGGATGTCATCAGCAAATAGTAGGTTATTCAAGTAGGCTCCATTGATTAGCTCCTTATTTGCCCGATGATGAACTTACAGTGGCTCTTCCCATTTTCATGTAGTTCTTGTACTTCTTCATAAATCTTTGACTTCTTCATCCGAATAGCTTGTTGTTGGTGCATATACTTGGATGACCTGAAGTTCATACTTCCTTGAAAGTATCTACAACGTTATTCTTGATTTTCTTGTGGACAATCAATGCAATGCCTCCTGTTCGTCCATCTGTAGAGCCTTGGTAGAAAATTTAGAGACCACTGCAAATTTTTCTTAAATCAGCATCTCTACATGTATGGTAGCCATTCCATTCCAGTGTCTGTTGAATTCCAACACAGGCACACCTCATTCTAGTGAATGAGGTACTGATTAGGGGATCACCTGAACCAAATCTTATTTAACGAGGAAAACTATAAAAACCACTCCTGTGGTCATCACTATCCTCTTGCAATAGGACCAGCTGGATGGCAAAACAATGCTAGTAGTACCTCAAAAGTAATTGGAATAAAAAAATAACTATTGACCATGCCCAAAGAGTTGAAAAGGAAAGTTTTGAATGAGGAAAAGAAGGGTTCAATTCTGGCTTCACTGGCAGAGGGATATAGTGAGTGTCGGGTTGCTTCCATCCTTAAAATTTCAAAGATGGCGGTTCATAAGAACAAGGTCAAGCAGCACGCGTTGGGGACAACAAAGCTACAGACCGGCAGAGGGCGAAAATGACTCTCCACTGACCAGGATGACCACCAACTCATTCGAATGTCACTCAGCAACCGTAGGATGACATCAAGTGACCTACAAAAAGAATGGCAAACGGCAACTGGGGTGAAGTGCACGGCGAGGACGGATCGAAACAGGCTCATAGGGGCAGGGCTGAAGTCGTGCAAAGCTAGAAAAAAGACCTTCATCAATGAGAAGCAAAGATGAGCCAGGCTGAGGTTTGCAAAAGACCATAAGGATTGGACCTTAGAGGACTGGAGTAAGGTCATCTTCTCTGATGAGTCCAATTTTCAGCTTTGCCCAACACCTGGTTGTCTAATGGTTAGACGGAGACCTGGAGAGGCCTACAAGTCACAATGTCTTGCACCCACTGTGAAATGTGATGGAGGATCGGTGATGATCTGGGGGTGCTTCAGCAAGGCTGGAATCGAGCAGATTTGTCTTTGTGAAGGACGCATGAATCAAGCCAAGTACAAGGTTGTCCTGGAAGAAAACTTGCTTCCTTCTGCTCTGACAATGTTCCCCAACTCTGAGGATTGGTTTTTCCAGCAGGACAATGCTCCATTCCACACAGCCAGGTCAATCAAGGTGTGGATGGAGGACCACCAGATCAAGACCCTGTCATGGCCAGCCCAATCTCCAGACCTGAACCCCACTGAAAACCTTTGGAATGTGATCAAGAGGAAGATGGATGGTCACAAGCCATCAAACAAAGCTGAGCTGCTTGAATTTTTGTGCCAGGAGTGGCATAAAGTCACCCAACATCAATGTGAAAGACTGGTGGAGAGCATACCAAGACGCATGAAAGCTGTACTTGAAAATCAGGGTTATTCCACCAAATATTGATTTCTGAACTCTTCCTAAGTTAAAACATTAGTATTGTGTTGTTTAAAAATGAATATGAACTTATTTTCTTTGCATTATTCGAGGTCTGACAACATTACATCTTTTTTGTTATTTTGACCAGTTGTCATTTTCTGCAAATAAATGCTCTAAATGACAATATTTCTATTTGGAATTTGGGAGAAATATTGTCAGTAGTTTATAGAATAAAACAAAAATGTTAATTTTACCTAAACACACCTATAAATAGTAAAACCAGAGAAACTGATAATTTTCCAGAGCTGTATATAGATATTTACAGTATATATGGAAAATGTCGGGTGACATACATACAGCCTCCATAGCTGGTGATATGTATGCTGCACACGGGATAACTGTTTGCATTGCTGTACTGGTTCAATCTTTAACCCTGGAGTTTATTGTTGTTAGTTTTTTCAGTTTTAGTTTCCCAGGGGACACACTTGCACGCACACACACACACACAGGCAACGAGAGAGCCTTTTATTTCCATCTGAAGTTACAGATTAGAGGGAACATAATGTATTGACAGTAACAAAGGTTAGAAGCTTAATCACGACTGTATTGCACTGAGTGATTGTAAACAGTGCACTACAAACAGTGCCAGTTAATGATCAAAACTGCTGAGAGGGATTTATATTAAAGAAAGTGTAGAGCAGAGATAGCTATCTCTTCTTAACCCTAGAACTGGCTGGGTCTCCTAATCTATTTGTTGTGTGTTTGTTTGTTGTATATTAGTAATGTGTTGTAACTGCTGGCTCTTGCCCCTGGGCTCCCTCTGAAAATGATTCTTTGTCTCTGTGAGGTCTTACCCAGGTTAAACTTTCACTTGGTCTGCCGCTTCTTTATATGTTCACACACTGTTTTAATATTTCTTTCTTTGGAAAGTTTCAGTCGGTCACCAGGGCTCACTTGGGGATTGTTAACTACAGTAAATACTCCCAGTGCGGGGTCTCAGTAACAAAGCCTCATCTCACTGAGAAAGCAGAGGACCAGCGGAAGAGCTGTATTCCACTGAATCACTGCTGTGCTCCTCCGTACAGCCTGCCACCCCTTTCTGCTGAAACTGGCTTTTACACAGATTGATGTTGCATTTCCCTGAAACTGGATTAAGAAGAAGTGATCTGCATTAAACTGCAATCTCTTACCAATGTAGAAATCTCACTGAGGATTTCTGTTTAACATGCCAGCACCAGCGTATTTAATGAGCGGTCACCGGCAGCCTCTTTATTATTTACACTAGTCTCCCCATGATGTAAAACAAGCAAGCATCATGATGGGTGGTCCTAAAATATCTGGCTCCCATTGAAGTTGCACATGTTCCATTGAAGATGAATGTACAATGTTTTCAACACACAGAGAGACACCTGAGTGCACATGCACTTAATCCATTCTCTGCATGATGCCATGGGAACCGGAAGCAAGGAGATCAGATGGAAGTAAAGTCCAGCTTGTTACTCTTGCTGATGCATTAGATTGTAGACTGGGCGGTCAGAGAAATGTTTAACTACAGTACAGGATGATTTACCGCCAGAACTATTCTAGAAACTTCTGGTCTGGAGTTGTATCCTTGTGTTTCAAACTCTCTCTAACCTTGTACAGGACGTCTTTAAATAAAGTTTAGGGAAAACCTCCTGTGTGGAGAAGGCCTGGGTGTTGATTGTAACGAAGACCCACAGAACACGCTGTGGGTTCAGCAAATGGAGTCTGTCCTACCCAGGTTCTCAAGCCAGGTTTGGGCTGGTTAAGAGGAGTCTGAGTTAGCAGCCAATTCATTACCAGTGATTAATTAGCCACTCCCAAGAGCAGCCAAATCCTTTCTAGCAGTTCATTATTCATTGAAAATAAAAGAGCTGAAATTATATGTGACACCCTATTAATTATGCATAAAGTGTTATTCTGCTTTGCATGAAATGATACATATTCTGTATAATGCTGAATAATACACTGCCTGCAGGTTATTGATTATTAATGCCACACTTGTGGTGTTTGTCACTATGGCTGTTGACAACATATTGCCTTGGCTCAAGAAGCAGCACTGCTTGAGTAAAATCCCACTGGCTGGTCATCTTCTTTGAAAATTATGGGCATTTGTGGTGGCTGGTCGTGTGTGTGTGTGTGTGTGTGTGTGTGAGTGTGTGTGCATGTGTGTGCCTGTGCATGTGTGTTTGTGTATGTTTGCATGTGTGTGTGCGAGTGTCTGTGTGTGTGTGTGTGTGTGTGTGTATCAATTGGCCTGCATGAACAGCATGGCTGGTTCACTAAGCTCTAGTGACTGAGCCATGAGGGAATTAACAAAGAGCTGCAGAGCATGTGGAGGCATTCCACTGGCAGAGATGCTTATGAATTATTCAAACCAACAGCAAGCTGAGCCGCTGGAGATCTGAGGTACTGCCTGCCTCCGAGATATGAAATGCTGTGGCACAAGGGTGAGTTAAAAAGAACACAATAACGAATGCACGTTAATACAGCTGAATAACGAACACAATAACAAATGCACCTTAATACAGCTGAATAACGAACACAATAACGAATGCACGTTAATACAGCTGAATAACGAACACAATAACGAATGCACGTTAATACAGCTGAATAACGAACACAATAACGAATGCACGTTAATACAGCTGAATAACGCACACAATAACGAATGCACGTTAATACAGCTGAATAACAAACACAATAACGAATGCATGTTAATACAGCTGAATAACGAACACAATAACGAATGCATGTTAATACAGCTGAATAACGCACACAATAACGAATGCACGTTAATACAGCTGAATAACGCACACAATAACGAATGCACGTTAATACAGCTGAATAACGAACACAATAACGAATGCATGTTAATACAGCTGAATGAACACAATAACGAATGCATGTCAATACAGCTGAATAACACACACAATAACGAATGCACGTTAATACAGCTGAATAACGCACACAATAACGAATGCACGTTAATACAGCTGAATAACGAACACAATAACGAATGCATGTTAATACAGCTGAATAACGAACACAATAACGAATGCACGTTAATACAGCTGAATAACGCACACAATAACGAATGCATGTTAATACAGCTGAATATGGTTTATTGGTTTTCACAATCACAAGAAAGTCCTCATACCAGGAGGTCACCGTCTTAAACTGCTCAAAGTTCAATGTGTGCTGCAGGAGACCACTATAGTTAGAATGGTGAACTCTTGAAAGTTCTCTGCCATCTGTAACACAGCACCTGTGACTGCTCTGTAACTGAATCAGTGGCCCCTAATTAGGTTGATATTATGGGTTACTATCTTCTCAGAAACTATCTTTCTTAGTGCAGTACTACATTTTACAGTGTTAGTAGTCTTTCAGAAGGGTTATGGATCCTCCTATTAATGATACAGAAGTCTTATCTTTCAGCATTTTGATTTTCATGGTTAAAGGTTTGCAAATGATGGGGTGTGTGCGTGTGTGTGTGCATGTGTGTGCTTGTGGTATTTTTTACCTCCAGCTGTGTTTACTGTAGTTTTTTGTTTCAATTTTCTTGGTGTCTTAGTAAAGGTGAATCCTGAACAAAGTGCTCATGTAAACATGTCTGGGATGAGAGAACACAGAACAGCATTTCAATGTAAATACTGTAGATGCATAGGGCTACAAACAAAACAGATGTTATAAAAAAAGGTTAGAATTTTATTTCACTGTAAGGTTTATAATACTATATAGATATATATAGAGTATATATATATATATACTATATATAATAGCTATATATATAATATAATATATATATACGTATATATGTATGTACATTTTTAGTTTATCTACACATCCTACTCCACAGCTTCCAAGTGAAAAATATTCTAGAAATGTGTAGAAAATTAATTTAAAATAAAAACTGAAATAGCTTGGTTGGATAAGTGTCCACCCCCCTTGTAATAGCAGTTCTAAATTAGCTCAGGTGTAACCAATAGCCTTCAAAATCACACACCAAGTTAAGGGGCCTCCACTCGTGTTAAATTGTAGTGATTCACATGATTTCAGGATAAATTCAGCAGTTCCTGTAGGTTTCCTCTGCTGGGTAGTACATTTCAAAGCAAAGACTCAACCATGAGCACCAAGGCGCTTTCAAAAGAACTCCGGGACAAAGTTGTTGAAAGGCACAGATCAGGGGATGGGTATAAAAAAATATCAAAGGCCTTGAATATCCCTTGGAGCACAGTCAAGACGATTATTAGACAGTGGAAGGTGTATGGCACCACCAAGACCCTGCCTAGATCAGACCGTCCCTCCAAACTGGATGACCGAGCAAGAAGGAGAGGCTACCAACAGCCAATGACATCTTTATAAGAGCTACAGGCTTTTACCGCCAAGACTGGTCAAAGTGTGCATGTGACAACAATATCCCAAGCACTACATAAATCCGTCCTGTATGGTAGGGTGGCAAGAAGGAAGCCATTACTCAAGAACGCCCACCTTGAATCCCATTTGAAGTATGTAAAAAAACAAAAATTGAACTTTTTGGCCTAAATGCAAAGTGTTATGTTTGGCGCAAACCTAACACAGTGCATTACCCAAAGAACACCATCCCTACTGTGAAGCACGGTGGTGGCAGCATCATGTTATGGGGATGTTTCTCATCGGCAGGGACTGGGGCACTTGTCAGGATAGAAGGGAAAATGAATGTAGTAAAGCACAGAGAAGTCCTTGAGGAGAACCTGCTGCCCTCTGCAAGAAAGCTGAAACTGGGACGGAAGTTCATCTTTCAGCATGACAATGACCCAAAGCACACAGCCAAAGCTATACTGGAGTGGCTAAGGAACAAAAAGGTAAAGTGGCCCAGTCAGAGCCCCGACCTAAATCCAATCAAAAATTTGTGGCATGACTTGTAGATTGCTGTCCATCAACGCTCCCCAAGGAACTTGACAGAGCTTGAACAGTTTCGTAAAGAAGAATGGTCAAATATTGTCAAATCTAGGTGTGCAAAGTTGGTAGAGACCTCTCCCAACAGATTCACAGCTGTAATTCCTGCCAAAGGTGCTTCCACCAAGTATTAACTCAGGGGGGTGGAGACTTATCCAACTATGATCTTTCAGTTTTGTATTTTTAACATATAATTTTTTTCTCAATAAAAACTTTTTTCCCCTTAACACTGTGGAGTATGGTGTGTAGATAAGTGGAAAAAAATCCTCATTTAAATGCATGAAACTCTGAGGCACTGACACAACAGAATGTGAAACAAGTTCAAGGGGGTTGTCACAAAGACGGCTGCAGTGGGTGACATCAGACCAGAAACAGGAACCAACACAAAATAAACAGAGAGGTGGAGTTTGGTGAATCTGAGTGCTTGGTTGTGCTCAGCATTTAATAAATGAACAAACTGAAAATTAAAGGTTGTAAGACAAACAAAACACAGGACACGGCACTTTAGCAAAAATAAAGAGACAAACATAACGGACTACACAGAAACACGGTGAGCTGATATTTTAACTTTAACTATTTTTATTACCTCCATCTCCAATCCCGCTCTCCACTCAGCAAACACACAAACCCTGAGTGAGTGAAAACATGCTGTTTTTATCCGCCTGTACCTAGACTCGATTGCTAATCAATCATTCAATTGAAGTCTCGGTACAACTCCACGTGAATTAATAAAGTGCAATTCCCCGTGCTTGCATATTATTACATTTTACCTGCACTTGAAGTGCTGTGTAATCCTTGTGTCTAAATAAGTGACCCCTGGCGAAGCAGTTCCGGCGACCCCAGACGAAGGCAGGGGAGCCCCTGGCCATAGAGGCGGCAGCGGGAGCATGAAAACATGAAACAGGTTGTGTTCTACTAGCAAGTAACCCCTGCTTCCCTGGCTCCTCAGTGACCTACAGTAACCCCTGCTTCCCTGGCTCCTCAGTGACCTACAGTAACCCCTGCTTCCCTGGCTCCTCAGTGACCTACAGTAACCCCTGCTTCCCTGGCTCCTCAGTGACCTACAGTAACCCCTGCTACCCTGGCTCCTCAGTGACATACAGTAACCCCTGCTTCCCTGGCTCCTCAGTGACCTACAGTAACCCCTGCTTCCCTGGCTCCTCAGTGACATACAGTAACCCCTGCTTCCCTGGCTCCTCAGTGACATACAGTAACCCCTGCTTCCCTGGCTCCTCAGTGACATACAGTAACCCCTGCTTCCCTGGCTCCTCAGACACATACAGTAACCCCTGCTTCCCTGGCTCCTCAGACACATACAGTAACCCCTGCTTCCCTGGCTCCTCAGACACATACAGTAACCCCTGCTTCCCTGGCTCCTCAGTGACATACAGTAACCCCTGCTTCCCTGACTCTTCAGTGACATACAGTAACCCCTGCTTCCCTGGCTCCTCAGACACATACAGTAACCCCTGCTTCCCTGGCTCCTCAGACACATACAGTAACCCCTGCTTCCCTGGCTCCTCAGTGACATACAGTAACCCCTGCTTCCCTGGCTCCTCAGTGACATACAGTAACCCCTGCTTCCCTGGCTCCTCAGACACATACAGTAACCCCTGCTTCCCTAGCTCATCAGACACATACACTAACCTCTGCTTCCCTGGCTCCTCAGTGACATACAGTAACCCCTGCTTCCCTGACTTTTCAGTAACATACAGTAACCCCTGCTTCCCTGGCTCCTCAGACACATACAGTAACCCCTGCTTCCCTGACTTTTCAGTAACATACAGTAACCCCTGCTTCCCTGGCTCCTCAGTAACATACAGTAATCCCTGCTTCCCTGGCTCCTCAGTGACATACAGTAACCCCTGCTTCCCTGGCTCCTCAGTCACATACAGTAACCCCTGCTTCCCTGGCTCCTCAGTGACATACAGTAACCCCTGCTTCCCTGGCTCCTCAGACACATACAGTAACCCCTGCTTCCCTAGCTCATCAGACACATACACTAACCCCTGCTTCCCTGGCTCCTCAGACACATACAGTAACCCCTGCTTCCCTGGCTCCTCAGACACATACAGTAACCCCTGCTTCCCTGGCTCCTCAGTGACATACAGTAACCCCTGCTTCCCTGACTTTTCAGTAACATACAGTAACCCCTGCTTCCCTGGCTCCTCAGACACATACAGTAACCCCTGCTTCCCTGACTTTTCAGTAACATACAGTAACCCCTGCTTCCCTGGCTCCTCAGTAACATACAGTAACCCCTGCTTCCCTGGCTCCTCAGTGACATACAATAACCCCTGCTTCCCTGGCTCCTCAGACACATACAGTAACCCCTGCTTCCCTGGCTCCTCAGACACATACAGTAACCCCTGCTTCCCTGGCTCCTCACATACAGTAACCCCTGCTTCCCTGGCTCCTCAGACACATACAGTAACCCCTGCTTCCCTGGCTCCTCAGACACATACAGTAACCCCTGCTTCCCTGGCTCCTCAGACACATACAGTAACCCCTGCTTCCCTGGCTCCTCAGTGACATACAGTAACCCCTGCTTCCCTGGCTCCTGAGTCACATACAGTAGAACCCCATATAGCTTTACCACACTCTGGAGTGCAGTAATGTGTGGACATAGTGGGTTAAAACAAACAGAAGCCCAGTCCTCACTCCTTGTAGACAGTAAAGATCCTGCAGAAGCCCAGACCTCGCTCCTTGTAGACAGTAAAGATCCTGCAGAAGCCCAGACCTCGCTCCTTGTACACAGTAAAGATCCTGCAGAAGCCCAGACCTCACTCCTTGTACATAGTAAAGATCCTGCAGAAACCCGGGCCTCGCTCCTTGTAGACAGTAAAGATCCTGCAGAAGCCCAGGCCTTGCTCCTTGTACACAGTAAAGATCCTGCAGAAGCCCAGGCCTTGATCCTTGTACACAGTAAAGATCCTGCAGAAGCCCAGACCTCACTCCTTGTACATAGTAAAGATCCTGCAGAAACCCGGGCCTCGCTCCTTGTAGACAGTAAAGATCCTGCAGAAGCCCAGGCCTATGCTCCTTGTACACCGTAAAGATCCTGCAGAAGCCCAGGCCTTGATCCTTGTACACAGTAAAGATCCTGCAGAAGCCCAGACCTCGCTCCTTATAGACAGTAAAGATCCTGCAGAAACCCAGGCCTCACTCCTTGTAGACAGTAAAGATCCTGCAGAAGCCCAGACCTCGCTCCTTATAGACAGTAAAGATCTTGCAGAAACCCAGGCCTCACTCCTTGTAGACAGTAAAGATCCTGCAGAAGCCTGGGCCTCGCTCCTTGTACACAGTAAAGATCCTGTAGAAGCCTGGGCCTCACTCTTTGTACACAGTATCCTGTTCACATGCTTGTGTAGAACAGACGAATCAATGCAATGCAATGACAGGCTCGTCCTTTAACCCCTTAGTCAACTGAAATTGCTACACTGACATTGAACAGTCATTTTAGACACATGTGGCTGAACTAAGAAAGAATGTACGCTGGCAGTGGCGTGCTCTAAATTTCATGGGACAGGAGAGCCACTGAAATACAGATTTTCTTAAACAGGAATTAGTTTACGAATCTTTCATCTCTGCGGTATTTGCACACAGTGTCTATCTTCCTCTTGTCACAATGCTTTGCATTGTCGGTGGCTTCATTTGTTTAAGTACACAGCAATTAGAGACAATTACAATTACTGGGAGCAAACACATGTGTTATATTAATAAGATGTTCATAATGTATGGATCCCTTCAATATAACTTCTATTGAATGTTAATTAGCACAGCAAAATAATGCTAAAATGCTCATTTGAGCACTTTGTGTTTGAAATTGAAATCTCAGCTTTTGGATCAATTTGCTGATAAGGTGATTGCTGCTTCTCTTGTGGACTGTATTGTGATTGGATATAGAAACCTCTCTCTCTGTGCAATGATCCAAAGACAATGGAAAGACAATGTCCTGTGATAAAAACCCCGGTCTGGACTATAAAGATTTTCTAAATGGGTTGCTTGTCAGCTGCTGTGGCCTGATCACAGTACTCTTGTTTACAGTATGGATGAATCCCTCCTCGTTCCAATCCTCCGTCGGTATCTGTTTTTTCTAAACTGCAGCAAAGATCATGTTGAATTGGGTTATTCATTATTTACATTGTCAGCAGCCACTAAACCAATTACAGCGGCCTTTCAGATGAGTATTCAATACAACTGCAGCATTGTTCAATGGGAGTGAGTGCACTACTCAATTCTGATTGTGCTATCTGGGTCCAGACATGCATCTAGTTTATTGGGACAGTCTCCACATATTAAAGCCTTGATCTCAATCTGATAGACATTTCCAGCATTGCAAAGCTCATAATTCAAGTTACAAATTATATCATTTTAATGAACCAATGTGGTTGTTTTTGTTCTTTTATTGAAATGTACATTTTAATAATTGAGGTCAGATGAATCATTGTCTCCAGGAAGGCTATTGAAGTCGCTGCTGTCTTACCGAGAGCTTGCTAAAGTTGAAAACGAGTTGTTCAAAGCAGATTCACATCAGTTTCTCTTTTGTTTTTTTCTAGAACATCAAAAGTATTAACACCCGGTCTGGGAAATGCTGCTCTGGTATTTTATTGACAGTAAGCCTGCAGTGAAATACTGTGTCAAGTAATCAGTACATTTTTTATGTTCAGATTTCTGCATAGAAACAAACGTCATCTAGATTGTAGCTGACATTAAATCAGATTACAGTACAGTGCCCAATCTTGATTAAATAGTTTGCCTAAATCCAGATAATCTGATCAGAGTAGAAGCAATTTAAAATGAAACGCAGGTTCATTCCCTTTGTAATTGTATCTTTTACATCTTCCTTGACAATCTGCAGAAGACAACTCATCCGCAAAAAAACCTGTTTATATTGCTTGAAGAAAAAATATGTCTTTGTGTGAAATATATTACCCTTGAGAAACCCATCTGAACCTTATGAAATCACAGCATTGACAATATAGTGCATTTGAAACACACACACTACAATAATGGGTTCAATACTCAGACAAAACACTCAACCCATTACTGTAGTGTGAGTGTTTCACCTGAATATTGAACTCATTACTGTAGTGTGAGTGTTTTGTCTGAGTATTGAACTCATTACTGGTGTGAGTGTTTTGTCTGAGTATTGAACCTGTTACTGTAGTGTGAGTGTTTTGTCTGAGTATTGTCCCCATTACTGTAGTGTGAGTGTTTTGTCTGAGTATTGTCCCCATTACTGTAGTGTGAGTGTTTTCTCTGAGTATTGAACTCATTACTGTAGTGTGAGTGTTTTGTCTGAGTATTGAACTCATTACTGTAGTGTGAGTGTTTTCTCTGAGTATTGAACTCATTACTGTAGTGTGAGTGTTTTCTCTGAGTATTGTCCCCATTACTGTAGTGTGAGTGTTTTGTCTGAGTATTGTACCCATTACTGTAGTGTGAGTGTTTTGTCTGAGTATTTAACTCATTACTGTAGTGTGAGTTTTGTCTGAGTATTGAACTCATTACTGTAGTGTGAGTGTTTTGTCTGAGTATTTAACTCATTACTGTAGTGTGAGTGTTTTGTCTGAGTATTGAACTCATTACTGTAGTGTGAGTGTTTTGTCTGAGTATTGTCCCCATTACTGTAGTGTGAGTTTTGTCTGAGTATTGTACCCATTACTGTAGTGTGAGTGTTTTGTCTGAGTATTGAACTCATTACTGTAGTGTGAGTGTTTTCTCTGAGTATTGAACTCATTACTGTAGTGTGAGTGTTTTGTCTGAGTATTGCACCCATTACTGTAGTGTGAGTGTTTTGTCTGAGTATTGCACCCATTACTGTAGTGTGAGTGTTTTGTCTGAGTATTGCACCCATTACTGTAGTGTGAGTGTTTTGTCTGAGTATTTAACTCATTACTGTAGTGTGAGTGTTTTGTCTGAGTATTGCACCCATTACTGTAGTGTGAGTGTTTTGTCTGAGTATTGCACCCATTACTGTAGTGTGAGTGTTTTGTCTGAGTATTTAACTCATTACTGTAGTGTGAGTGTTTTGTCTGAGTATTGTACCCATTACTGTAGTGTGAGTGTTTTGTCTGAGTATTGTACCCATTACTGTAGTCTGAGTGTTGTGTCTGAGTATTGAACTCATTACTGTAGTGCGAGTGTTTTCTTTGAGTTATTTACAAACTTTATATACTTTAATAAGCATGGTAGATATCATTGCTTAAGCACCTGTAACAAGATTGACTGATGCTTATCATACTGGCAATATATTTTACTAGGTCAATATACAATATATTGCATTTGAGTGGCAATCATAATGTAAAAACTCTAGTCTGGATACCTCCAAATCTGATTGAAAAGATCATTTGTGATCTACAGTGCAAAGTTTATAAAGCTAAGTTCAGGTATTGACCATGCAGCAATAACAATACAGGCTTCAAAAGTACAAGTACAGCAGCATTTAACTGCAATTCAAAAGCTACACACTCAGGCAGCAGTGTGCGACTGACGACAAGCAAGGGCAAAAACATCTCTCTTACCAAGTGTGCTTACCGGCATCGCTGTTATTTTAAAACAAGACGACCAAAATCAATCAATCAAACTATCAATCAGTCTATCAATCAACGAATCAATCAACCAACCAATCTATCAATCTTTATTTCTTATATGCCGCATTTCCCGATAATCACCTCAAATCACTTTACAAGATTTCCGATTAT
>NC_054537.1:1141382-1238538 GCF_017654505.1 Polyodon spathula
CAATAAAGCCCCTCCTATCTGTTTCAATCATGTGCAATTCCTGCAGACACTCCTGAAAACAAGCTTATTTCTGGCTATCTCAGTGGCGGTTTCCTGGTTAAATTGACAAATAAGTGGTGTATACTACACAGCAATACTGTGTCCCAGGTCTATACAGTTTACTGGCAGTTTGCTACAGTACAAAGCTGTTTGAAACAACTGGTATCCTATACTGTATGATTATATACCATTTATGTAAACCAGTCACTGTTACCGTTGGAAAGGGATAGGGTTTGCTTGTTAATTGTCTGCTCTGCTGATTATGGTGCACGTTGACAGGATGGTTATGAGTTAGATCTCATTACCCCAGTTACAGATTTTAGCTGGTGGGCTAATGTCAGATCATCTTGGTGCATTAGCCAGGAGGGGTATCCATGACTTCTAGGGTATTTTAATCAGCCCTGGGTTCTCAACAGCAACAGAAGAATGACAGGAAGCAAACCAAAGACACAGAGGCAACACATCACTGAGGGAGAACTTCCCAGCAGAGTGATCTGCAGCAACCCTGTTTCAGGTGCTGTTTGAAAAGTGCACTGTGACTGATTCAAAATCGTTTAGCAAATTGCATGGGGGGGGGGTTGCACTTCATTATATGGCCAGTTTGTAGTTTAGCATCTTTTTTCCCTGCAGTTACATAATTGATTGATTGCTTTTTAGCTGTCTCCTTCTAAACCATATAATAAAGGTTTTACATAAACATTACGCAACCTGCCTGACTGCTGTGCAACATGGGAAAAGCAGAAGGTTCATGGCTAATCAGGGCAAGTCTGCAGTTCCTACATTACCTTGTGCACAAATACACAGTGTTACAGCAACTCTTTGATACTGTCTTAAAAAGCATCTCCATTTTCTTATTATGCATGACCTACAAACGCATCGGGCTCATTGTCAGACAGCATGTTGAACCCGACTGTCTCTGGCTGTAAATCATTAATCCTCAGCCGGTAATATATAAATAACTAGTAGCCTGTATCGTGGCAGACTTTGAGTCCATGTCAGTATGGGGCAGGCAAGGTCAATGAAGACGCCATCTAAGCTGAACCAAACTGGTTCAGACAGCCAGTGCACAGGCTCCACTGATCCATTATTTACTGGAGTTCATCTTGGGAGGGCTGAGGTACATTTGCTGTGGTGGCCACTCATATATCATCCAGTAAACACAATCCATGAGAAAGTAGTGAGGAGGGCACAAGTACAGTGGAACGTCCTGTCAGAGGAAGGGGCGGTTCTAAAGTGAGAGGCTCCAGTTTTAAGCCATTATCAGCTTGTTTCCAGAAAGCTACTTGGTTATTTATATCTTGAGCAACTTGCTGTCCTCTGAATGTGGTCAGAATGTTTCATTGATTTGTTGTTGTTGTTGTTTATAAATGTACAAAACGAATCCAATATCAGTATTCAAACTGCAGTTTACTGCCAAAATCAGACACCTCAGCCAGTGAAAACCACCTGTAGAAGACTACAGGTATGGGCCTGTGGCCAAGTGGTAATCAGTGGCAGGTGTAGAGCGGGTGTGGTGCTGGTGCAGTCATCCAAACAACAAAAGGACAACAAAGTACGGGTGAAGTGGACTGTTTTAATTTTGTTTTTATAATCCAATGGCCTGATGACCAGCCAGTAAATAATAAAGAGCTTGCAATGCACAACAGTGTGTATTGCACAGTGGAGAAAATGGGCTGCAGTCCTATAAATAATAAGCACACACAATCAGACACACACACACGATCACAAAGTCCACAGTGAGTGCTCTCAGTGCTTGTGGTGAAGTACAATACAATACGTGCTATAGTGGTGAACAATGTTTACAGTGACGGTAATGCAGTGCTGATCCGGTTTTGTGCTGGCCTTTGGTGACAGCTCTGGATTCGTGTTTAACTGTCTAGTGCTATGACAAAACATTCCTGCAACAGAGTCTTGCTTCTTCCAGGCTGACTGGCTTCCCAACCCTGGAAATGAACAACAACAACCAACGACCAGCCCGTCCAAAGACTTCCCCTTTCGCTACTTAGTGCCCTCACAGGTCGGGAGGGAGATTCACGACCAGAACTCTTTATGTTTCTGTCACAGGGCTGCATTTAAAAAGCTGTGTTTATTCCAAAGCCTTGATGTTGCCATGGTGTTCTGCTCAGTTGAAAGCAGGTATACAAGTGTAAACTGTTCTTGAATCAATAGGCAGTAATGGAGGATGCCCTAACAGGGCCAATAATGAAATACCCCTGAGAAAATATTGCACTTAACTGGCCAGCACATGATGAGTTTTTGTTTTCATTTTCATTTCCAAGATTAATTGGAGCTGCATTCTGCGAAAACAAGCAGTTCCACAGAGTCGCGTCTATTTGGAGTAAAACGAGAAACTGGGAAGTAGTCGAAACAGAAGACTCCAGTGCCAGAGTCTGGTGCTTTCCTCCTCTCTGCTGTCACACAACTCATAGAGTTCTCTCCTCCTATTGCTCAGTCTGTAGATTTACGCACAGTGTTGTGGATTTACAGTAAACCTGCAGGTCTATTAGGCTGTGACCATGGAACTGTAGTCTCTATCAGGGCTTTATGAGACAATAAACTGATCTTTTTTTTTACTTAGCTACTACATTTCAGGGACAGCCCTTCCTCGGGAAGTGAGTTTGTGTAAGGGATATTAACCGCCCACTTTTCACAGATTAAATACCGGCAAAAGCTCAGTCCTGAGGAAGGCTTGTCCACTGGATAAAGAGCTGAGAATTAGCATTTTTTATATTTTATGTTCTGTTACAGTAACATATTCCAACATGAACTCGTGTGTTTTTATCACTGTTTCACTACAATAAAAAATACAAATGTAAAACCTTTTTTGTTAATTATTTACAAGCCTCTCGATGAGCATTTTCACAGCTTTCAGATCTTGTACTCAGCTTTCCTGTTGTCTGGAATGTGGTTTGAGCTGAAGTCCAGTCCAGCCAGGCTCCGAGAAACCCTGCTTGTTTCTATTTCCTGTGTTCACCTCCACTTTGTCCCAGTGCAATCAGTGGGCTTGTTTGTTGTGTTTCCTATGAGTTGCAGCAGCCCCTTCTTGTTAGCTAACAGCACCTGTGAGCTGTGAGAAGTCAAAGCTTCCCAGCTACCTCTGATAAACACTGACTCCATAAAGGGAAGGTCTCCTTCAGATTGTACCTATCTTACCTGAAATCTTAGCAGCAGCACAGCCAGCAAACCAACAGCTCTGACCAGCATGCACCAGTTTATTCAACATTAAATATAGCAGACATGCCAACACATCTTACATGTGAGCTTAGTGATGCCTTGAATGAAAGACACAATAGACTTTCATCAATTTCATTTGTATTGCAAATGTATTGCATGAGTACTAGGGCATGTTAACATGTTTAAAGCTGTCAGATATTAATTCAATGAATTCAAATGCTAATTACAATATAAAAGGAGGCATTCCCTCGGGTGCCCTTGTTTATACAGTAACGGAGTACCAATCAATATTAATCTTACAGTCTTATTAAATATACAAGTCGTTGTGATCAAGCTAACTAAAAGTACTCATGTTTTATCTGTGATTAATCGTCCCGCCTTTTTATTTGTTTGCTATCAAATCATTTCAATTTTACTTTGTTGTTTTCATTTTGCTCGTTTCCTTACAGAACTTTATTGTGACTAGTGGGGTCCATCCTGGGCAAGGCTGAAGCTCTGTTTAAACTCGATGAATACCCCAGTGTGCAACACCAGCAGCTCAAGACTGAAGCTCTGTTTAAACTCGATGAATACCCGAGTGTGCAACACCAGCAGCTCAAGACTGAAGCTCTGTTTAAACTCGATGAATACCCCAGTGTGCAACAGCAGCAGCTCAAGACTGAAGCTCTGTTTAAACTCGATGAATACCCCAGTGTGCAACAGCAGCAGCTCAAGACTGAAGCTCTGTTTAAACTCGATGAATACCCCAGTGTGCAACACCAGCAGCTCAAGACTGAAGCTCTGTTTAAACTCGATGAATACCCCAGTGTGCAACACCAGCAGCTCAAGACTGAAGCTCTGTTTAAACTAGACAAATACCCCAGTGTGCAACACCAGCAGCTCAAGACTGAAGCTCTGTTTAAACTCGATGAATACCCCAGTGTGCAACACCAGCAGCTCAAGACTGAAGCTCTGTTTAAACTCGATGAATACCCCAGTGTGCAACACCAGCAGCTCAAGACTGAAGCTCTGTTTAAACTCGATGAATACCCCAGTGTGCAACACCAGCAGCTCAAGACTGAAGCTCTGTTTAAACTCGATGAATACCCCAGTGTGCAACACCAGCAGCTCAAGACTGAAGCTCTGTTTAAACTCGATGAATACCCCAGTGTGCAACACCAGCAGCTCAAGACTGAAGCTCTGTTTAAACTCGATGAATACCCCAGTGTGCAACACCAGCAGCTCAAGACTGAAGCTCTGTTTAAACTCGATGAATACCCCAGTGTGCAACACCAGCAGCTCAAGACTGAAGCTCTGTTTAAACTCGATGAATACCCCAGTGTGCAACACCAGCAGCTCAAGACTGAAGCTCTGTTTAAACTCGATAAATACCCCAGTGTGCAACACCAGCAGCTCAAGACTGAAGCTCTGTTTAAACTCGATGAATACCCCAGTGTGCAACACCAGCAGCTCAAGACTGAAGCTCTGTTTAAACTCGATGAATACACCAGTGTGCAACACCAGCAGCTCAAGACTGAAGCTCTGTTTAAACTCGATGAATACCCCAGTGTGCAACACCAGCAGCTCAAGACTGAAGCTCTGTTTAAACTCGATGAATACCCCAGTGTGCAACACCAGCAGCTCAAGACTGAAGCTCTGTTTAAACTCGATGAATACCCCAGTGTGCAACACCAGCAGCTCAAGACTGAAGCTCTGTTTAAACTCGATGAATACCCCAGTGTGCAACACCAGCAGCTCAAGACTGAAGCTCTGTTTAAACTTGAATACCCCAGTGTGCAACACCAGCAGCTCAAGACTGAAGCTCTGTTTAAACTCGATGAATACCCCAGTGTGCAACACCAGCAGCTCAAGACTGAAGCTCTGTTTAAACTCGATGAATACCCCAGTGTGCAACACCAGCAGCTCAAGACTGAAGCTCTGTTTAAACTTGAATACCCCAGTGTGCAACACCAGCAGCTCAAGACTGAAGCTGTTTAAACTGAATACCCCAGTGTGCAACACCAAGCTCAAGCCTGAAGCTCTGTTTAAACTTGAATACCCCAGTGTGCAACACCAGCAGCTCAAGACTGAAGCTCTGTTTAAACTTGAATACCCCAGTGTGCAACAGCAGCAGCTCAATGTCATGAATACCCCAGTGTGCAACACCAGCAGCTCAAGACTGAAGCTCTGTTTAAACTTGAATACCCCAGTGTGCAACAGCAGCAGCTGATGTTTTGAATACCCCAGTGTGCAACACCAGCAGTTAGGGCCTCGATGCAACACCAGCACTGAACGGTAAAAATATTGGCACCCTGAAGGTTGTGCAACAGCAGCAGCTCAGATACGTGCATGTCATGCTGCCACTAGTTTCTGAGCATCACTGGCACCCCAGGTTAACAGTGGTAATTACCTTCACTCAATGCTTAACTTAATTGCCACTGATCATTACTTAATTGTATAGGTGAGGGAAAGGCTGCTCTTGTTGTGAAATGAACACATGAATTAGTAGGCTGAGTATTTGCCCAGTCCTAATCGGTACTGCAGGTTCCCAAGCGTTGTGCCGCCAGGGCTGCTCAAGCGTGCCGTGAAACATCAGAGGCTGACAGTATAGCACCAAGTCAGGGCTACTGATAAGTAAACAAGCTGTGTTCAGTTAATAAACTTTATTTAAGCATGTCTAATAAATGATTTTAAATATATTAAAACCTGTTCAAATGTCATAAAAAGTGACTTAATAAAATGTACCAAAAAAGTACTGTACCTTATTTCTGTTTCCAGCAAAGAACTCTAAACTCGTCAACACAACAATGCGCCCGCAACCAGGACTAACCGTATTACACTTTGCGTGGTCACCCATGACAATTCAAGTCAACACATCGGGAGTGATGTTGACTGTCAAGGAAACACAACAAAAAACACACACACACACACACACACAAAACTGTATTGTACTAAGATTTATACATATACTCTGTAACTATCAATACATTTCTGGAGACCATGAAGAATCTACCTCTGCTTCAAATGCTGCTGAATTAACGAAAACTCAGCAGAAGAAACCAAAGCTGGTAAACAGGCAGTACAATGACAGCTACTTGTTATATGGATTTTCATGGACTGGTGATGCCTCTTGCTCTCTGCCAGACTGCCTTATTTGAAGGGAGAAGCTGTTGAACAACGGAATGGTGCCAAGTTAAAGCGTCATTTCATGAACAAACACCCGTCACTCACCGGCAAAAACATACATTACTTCAAGCACATGAAAGGACTTAACTTGAAGCAAAATCAACGAATTGTGGACTCTGACAGTCTTGGTTAAGGCGCAAGAAGTAAGTCACTTAGTTGCTGAACTCTTTGCGAAATCAAAGAAGCCACATACCATTGCCGAGACCCTAATTCTGCCAACATGTAGAGAAATTGTGTTAGGAGCTGATGCAGCCAAAGAAACAGCCATGGTTCCTCTTACAGATAACACAAATCAGCCAGCGTATTGATGACATGTCAGCTGATATTGAGCTGCTGCTTCATGAGAAATTACAAGCAAGAGGGAAGTTTGCCCTGCAGATTGACGGTTCTACAGATATTAGCAGACACTGCCAACTCCTAGCTAATGTCAGGTATGTTGGTGAAGATTCAATCAAGGATCATTTCTTCTTCTGTAAAGAAGTGCCAGATCACACAACTAGAGAGGAAATCTTTCACTGAGGTAAGTAATCTTTATTGAACAAATTATTATAGCATCTACACTGACAGAGCGGCTTCCATGATGGGTAAACTTCAAGGATTTGTGAGCAAAGTGAGAGAAGGGAACCCTGAAATCCTGCCAGCCACTGTGTCCTGCAACGCGACGCTCCTGTTGCTAAAACAATGACACCAGAGTTAAATGCAGCACTAGACCAAACTGTAAAAATCGTCAATTATATCAAATCACAACCTTTAAAGCCTCGTCTGCTTCTGTTTTATGTGAAGAGATGGATGCAGAGGACCAAAGCTTACTCCTGCACACTGAGGTGTGATGGTTGGCTCGCGGGAAGGTCCTATCTTGTGTATATGAGCTCCAGAATGAGCTTAAAGGAATTGCCCTACAAAGATTTGGCCTCCAATGATTCTTGGTGTGCCAAGCTGGCCTGTCTTGCGGATATATTGAGCCACCTCAATGAGCTGAATAAAGAAATGCAAGAAAGAAATAAGAACATCCTGACAGCCACAGGCAAACTGGAAGGATTCAGTTCAAAACTAGCCCTCTAGCAGGAAAAAGTAGCCGAGTGGCTCAATCGAAATGTTCCTGTTAGGATCTGCAGACCCTGCTGGCAACAGTGTGTCTAATCTAATCTCTGCACATCTTAAAACACGGCAAGACAAATTCAAATGCTACTTTCCATCAATGAGTATGGAAGATTATGATTGGGTATGTGATCCTATTAATTAAACTTCTTTGGAATCTTCAAAGAAGTTGCAATTGAAGGCGCAAGAAGAATATACAGAGCTAAGGATGGATCGCACCTTAAAAATGAAGTTTGCAGTGATGCATCTGGACACATTTTGGTTGTGAATCCATATTATTAATCTTACTGTTTTACTAGCGAATCCTCATTATTAATCTCACTGTTTTACTAGCGAATCCTCGTTATTAATCTCACTGTTTTACTAGCGAATCCTCGTTATTAATCTCACTGTTTTACTAGCGAATCCTCGTTATTAATCTCACTGTTTTACTAGCGAATCCTCGTTATTACTCTCACTGTTTTACCAGCGAATCCTCGTTATTACTCTCACTGTTTTACTAGCGAATCCTCGTTATTACTCTCACTGTTTTACTAGCGAATCCTCATTATTACTCTCACTGTTTTACTAGCGAATCCTCGTTATTACTCTCACTGTTTTACTAGCGAATCCTCGTTATTAATCTCACTGTTTTACTAGCGAATCCTCGTTATTAATCTCACTGTTTTACTAGCGAATCCTCGTTATTACTCTCACTGTTTTACTAGCGAATCCTCTTTATTACTCTCACTGTTTTACTAGCGAATCCTCGTTATTAATCTCACTGTTTTACTAGCGAATCCTCGTTATTAATCTCACTGTTTTACTAGCGAATCCTCGTTATTAATCTCACTGTTTTACTAGCGAATCCTCGTTATTAATCTCACTGTTTTACTAGCGAATCCTCGTTATTAATCTCACTGTTTTACTAGCGAATCCTCGTTATTAATCTCACTGTTTTACTAGCGAATCCTCGTTATTAATCTCACTGTTTTACTAGCGAATCCTCGTTATTACTCTCACTGTTTTACTAGCGAATCCTCGTTATTAATCTCACTGTTTTACTAGCGAATCCTCGTTATTACTGTTTTCTCACTGTTTTACTAGCGAATCCTCGTTCTATTACTCTCACTGTTTTACTAGCGAATCCTCGTTATTAATCTCACTGTTTTACTAGCGAATCCTCGTTATTAATCTCACTGTTTTCAGTTCTAACTTGTTTTTTTATGAATATTGAACTTTTTTGCAGTTTTGATATTCTCTTCTTTTTTAAGTAATAACAAACAGTTCAAACTTTAAATGGTATCTTCTTTTGTTCAATAATATCAGCTTTTACACTGAGAAATGCAAGGCTGTTATATAATGACCTTTTTTGTGGTCTGCTATTTATAATTTAAAATCTGAAACACTGGGCCATTGGTTTTCGAAATATTTTATATCTTACATGCAGGATAAATTTGAAAATTGTATTTCCTAGGTATCTAGGCAAAACATTAGTTATTGCTTCGCCTAGTAGCCTGTGGCATTGAACGGCTTTCACTGTAAATGGCTTAAACTGATAAGACATTATTTCAAGGGTGGCATGAATTGTTTTAAACATAGAGGCTTTTATTAGAGAGTCCAGTTGGAGAAAACAGGGTGGTGTGCCTCAAAGAAAAAGATCTATCAAGGTTTGCCGCAGCAGAGAAAGGCTGGAGCCACCCTGTAGAAGAAGCACTGGTGGGTAGCAGTTGCTTAAGAAGCACCTATTGAAAGAACACATACTGATACACACTGTGATATACCCGCTTATCCTTCCTGATAACTGCGATCACGCCAGGGCAAAAGCTTGGCATGCTGAAAGCATACTGAAAGCATACATGGCAAATCATATATAGGTAAAGGTAAAACATGGGGAAACATAGTAGGGTGGTAAATGCATTATCTAACTATGGGAAAATCATAGAAAACTGCAAAGTTACTATACAGGTTCAAGGTGGTAAACTGGTGCTAGCTACTTTCGACCGAGAAACCATTGTCTGTACATAGTTCATAACTGGCCAGAGTTATCTCTCATGCTGCTGTATTCAACTGTATTGCTTTTGGGATGAAACTTTATCTACCATGGCAACTGTTCTTTTCAAATGGGGCCCCATTGTTGTAGTGAGCTCCCTGTGTGAACCACCGCTTTGCTTAATTGAAGTGTTTGCACTTAAACTCCATGAATCTTCATTGCCATGGTTTATTTGAATCTGCATTATTATTTATAAAATGTTTTTACAAGTGCATAACCCATTGGGTATAATATATATATATATATATATATATATATATATATATATATATATATATATATATATATATATATATATATATATATATATCAAACATGTTTACTGACCTTACAATTTGTAATATTTATGTAAAAGAAAAATAAATGACAAAATTAGTTGAAAAATCAACCCAAAGGTGTGTTTTGAGAATAAGCAACAGCAGCATTGTGAATTAAACCATGTACAGCATATTAAACAGGATTCGTAAGTCTGTGTTTGTGCTGATATATAAGATGCAGTATCACATGGGGACTGGTGTCTGCTCTAGAATCAGGACACTTCAGTCTCTTATAACACTAGCAGATACAGAGAGGCGTGCTAGTGTGTGTTGAGGGGGGTGAGTGTTAATGATCTGACACACCGCCTGTGAACAGCACTGCTAGACTGGAAGCAGAGTAGTCATGGAGATGGGTGTGAACGCAGCAGTCGATTGGGGAGGGTGGCAGTGCTGTGTGCTATTTTTAACCAAGTTTATTTGTGTTAACACTTTCCTCCTTGTATTCCAAACTGAGATGACTAAAGTTAGGGAACACAAAGCCACCATTTCAGGAATTGTGGTTTGAAAACTGGTTCCAGTTGATAGAGAGACCTAAGGCCTGAGAACATGGAGCCATTTTGTGGCTTGGGGCTTGGTTTCAGGAGACAATGTTTCAGGTCACTGGACGGCACACCAGGGGAGACTTGGGGTTTGATACAACAAAGTGGCCTCAAACTGGGTCTCCCGGTCTCCTGGAACCAGGTTTCAAGCCACTGTTCCTGAAAAAGTAGCTTTGTGTTCCCTCAGCACTAATTTGAGGCAGCTTTGCTGTAGAAAACCCTGTCTCCACTGGTGTGCCGCCCAGAGGCCTGAAACCTCGTCTTCTGAAAACAAGTTCCAAGCCACAAAGTGTCTTCGTGTTCCCTCAGCTTAACCCCTCCTTACTGAAGTAATAGCTGTTTACAGCACAGAGCTTTCTGAAGCTGACCTCATGTCTGTCCTAATTGTTTTCTGACACACAGCTCCTCTAATGTTGTCAGTGTGTTTGCTCCTGCTCTGTAGGGGTAAAATTGGAGTTGCGTACAATGGCAGTTAATGTTTATTTGTGGTTGTCCATACACATATGTTACCATGGTAACAGAGTGCTTCATTGCAATAAATACAACCTTGTATTGTTCGTGTTCACATGTCTGTACGTCTAAGTATATATTCCCTACTTTATAACATTTTCCTAATGCTTTTCTACACAAATAACAACCCGTTTATTCACTCTGGTGCAAACAAAATTGTAAAAAAAATACTAGAATAAAGACATGGAACCCACCCAGAAACTCAGAAAGAGTTTCACACCAGTAAGAGAAGACTTCAAATAAACACTTTTAAAAGAGCAGGAAATTGAACTGATACAACTATTAATAATAATAATAATAATAATAATAATAATAATAATAATAATAATAATAATAATAATAATAATAAACACTTGCTGACAAACCAACTTTGTCATGTTTGTGTTCAATGTTAGAAACAAGACATGGGAAAGAAAACAGATGTTTGTCTATTTTAAGAAACACAGAATATTCTGACTAACATATGGGTCAGAATATATGATCACACAATAATATGATGCCTCTTGCTGCTTCTGAGCAGGTAATGTACTCTAAGCTGCACCAGTGCATTACCTCCAAAAACCAGCTCCAGACTATTTTACTGTGTGATCGTATATTGTGATCCATATATTAATCTATTTATACAGAGCTGCTCTTAATTGGGTAGGTATTGGTAAAAGTATGATCACAAATACATGAAATACAAATACCCTTTTCCTCTGAAAAAGCACCTTTCTAATGATTCATCACCTATTTTCTGCCCACTGTCGAAGAAGGATGTAAGCATGTTCTTTGAAATAGGACGAAGTGCTTAAACGATGGCGGATATTAACAAAGACGGACTTGGCAGAATGGTTAACGTCTCTGTAGGGAGAGAGGAATTCAAGCACACAGACAGTCAGCCAGTTTCTCTCTCTCTCTCCCTCTCTCTCTCTCTATCTCTGTCTCTCTCTCTCTCTCTCTCTCTCTCTCTCTGTCTCCCTCTCTCTCCCTCCTCTCTCTGTCTCTCTCTCCTCTTTCTCTCTCTCTCTCTCTCTCTCTCTCTCTCTCTCTCTGTCTCTCTCTCCTCTGTCTCTCTCTCCTCTTTCCTCTCTCTCTCTCCTCTCTCTCTCTCTCTCTCTCTCTCTCTCTCTCTCTCTCTCTCTCTCTCTCTCCTCTCTCTCTTCTCCCCTCTCTCTCTCTCCTCTCTCCTCTCCTCTCTCCTCTCTTTCTCTCTCTCTCTCCTCTTTCCTCTCTCTCTCTCCTCTCTCTCTTCTCTCCTCTGCCCTCTCTCTCTCCCTCTCTCCTCTCTCTCTAAAAGGAAACTCTCCCCCTCTCCTCTCTCTCTCTCTCTCTCTCTCTCTCTCTCTCTCTCTCCTCTCTCTCTCTCTCTCTCTCTCTCTCTCTCCTCTCTCTCTCTCCTCTCTCCTCTCTCCTCTCTCTCTCTCTCCCCTCTCTCTCCTCTCTCTCTCTCTCTCTCTCCTCTTTCTCCTCTCTCTCTCTCTCTCTCTCTCTCTCTCTCTCTCTCTCTCTCTCTCTCTCTCTCTCCTCTCTCTCTCTCTCTCTCCCCTCTCCTCTCCTCTCTCTCTCCTCTCTCTCTCCAGTAAGGTGAAACAGAACATGTTATTCCCCCGTTAACAAGAGCAGCAGAAAAACAATGACAAAAAATAAAGTAAAATAAAAAATAATAATTAAAAAAAAAAAAAAAAATCCACAAGACAAAAACCCCCTAAAACAAAACAAAACAAAACAAAACAACAAACTGACAGGCTCTGCTTAATCGCTGTCTGCGCGGCAAATAGAAAAACTTAATAATATGGCAGCGCATATTTGTGTCTGAACTTGAACTTGTGAACTGTCTCTAAATTTTAGCATACTCTTGTATCGTACAGATAGCATTGTTTTCTAACTAACGAAGATAGTATATAATATATATATATATATATATATATATATATATTATATATATATATATATATATATATAGATGTGAGGGGAAAATGGGATTCCAAGTCAGTTAAAGCGAGGCGCCTTGCAGGGTGATTGTCTAGCGTCCTGGGCGCATTTAATCTGCCTTGACATCCTTACTGATTTAATCAAATATAAGATGAAAAGAACAAATCAATCAATCAATTTAAAACGGCAGCGGTACGAGAAAGTGCCCACGACTGACCCGTTCGAAGCTGCTGAAGCCCTTTTAAAACTGTACATTCTCACTGAATGAATTGTTATAAAAATACATTAGAGTAGATTAACGCTCCACACACACAGAGAGAGACGAGAGGAGCAGCCTTTCCTTCTGCCTTTGATTTGACCCCTTCTGGCGGCAGACTACTTGCTGGAGTCTGGTGGAACATTTTACATCTATAAGTTAGAAAAAAAAGATACAAATAAAGAATATGTATATTGTGTTGCCACCAACAAAATATACGTGTACTAGAGGAACGGGATTGCATGTGTTTACTAAATAAAAAAAAAAATTAAAAAAAAATTAATAAGAATACGCTTGTGTTTTGTTATTTTAAGCGTTGTTAATGTAAAACATACAGGTGATTCTGGTTACGCATTTTAGCTGGTAAATGGAAGGCAGTAATATGATTAAACTATTCTCCGAAGCCAGCCACAAACACAGTCACTGATGGGGAAAAAACAACGAATCATCTCCATGTTTAGATGCAAGCGGGTCAGTCTGATCAACAAGAACCAGCTGTGTTTTTAGAGCATTTTACAGCCTGTCCGAGCGCAGTCGTCCTGGGATTGCTACTATAAATGGACGATAGATGAACTCCTGGATGACTCTCTAGTGTTGTAAAATGCTGTAATAAAATCCAACTATGACTAATCCGGGCAGTTTATAAATTGATCAGGTCAGATGCTGCATATGTCACGTTCTGTGAGAGAATGTGTAGGGTTATTAAACAATAACATCAGACCCTTTCTAAAACCTTTGGAGACGATAGCTACTGATCTATATACGCTCCCAAAAACACATTCCAAAGGGTAGACTACTGTACCCCCTTCTATTATTATTATTATTATTATTATTATTATTATTATTATTATTATTATTATTATTATTATTATTATTATTATTACTTTTCTGTTTTTCACAGACATGCAAAGAGCTTTGAGACACTGGGGTATGAAAGGCATTATACAGATACAGTGCATTGAATTGGAATTGAAATAATAATCCTGGTAAGAACCCTTGTAAGCAGGTAGGGTTTATGCAGAAGTCTTTTATTTCAGATTCCCTGGGATTGAATGTGGCTCAGCTCAAAAAGAAAACTGCCGATGGGCACATCTGCAGACAGGCAGTCTCGGGGGAGCATGGACCAGGATGTGATGGGCACATCTGCAGACAGGCAGTCTCGGGGGAGCATGGACGGGCACATCTGCAGACAGGCAGTCTTTGAGACACTGGGATGTGAAAGGTACATCTGCAGACAGGCAGTCTCAGTGCATTGAATTGGAATTGAAATAATAATCCTGGTAAGAACCCTTGTAAGCAGGTAGGGTTTATGCAGAAGTCTTTTATTTCAGATTCCCTGGGATTGAATGTGGCTCAGCTCAAAAAGAAAACTGCCGATGGGCACATCTGCAGACAGGCAGTCTCGGGGGAGCATGGACCAGGATGTGATGGGCACATCTGCAGACAGGCAGTCTCGGGGGAGCATGGACCAGGATGTGATGGGCACATCTGCAGACAGGCAGTCTCGGGGGAGCATGGACCAGGATGTGATGGGCACATCTGCAGACAGGCAGTCTCGGGGGAGCATGGACCAGGATGTGATGGGCACATCTGCAGACAGGCAGTCTCGGGGGAGCATGGACCGGGATGTGATGGGCACATCTGCAGACAGGCAGTCTCGGGGGAGCATGGACCAGGATGTGATGGGCACATCTGCAGACAGGCAGTCTCGGGGGAGCATGGACCAGGATGTGATGGGCACATCTGCAGACAGGCAGTCTCGGGGGAGCATGGACCAGGATGTGATGGGCACATCTGCAGACAGGCAGTCTCGGGGGAGCATGGACCAGGATGTGATGGGCACATCTGCAGACAGGCAGTCTCGGGGGAGCATGGACCAGGATGTGATGGGCACATCTGCAGACAGACAGTCTCGGGGGAGCATGTACCGGGATGTGATGGGCACATCTGCAGACAGGCAGTCTCGGGAGAGCATGGACCAGGATGTGATGGGCACATCTGCAGACAGGCAGTCTCGGGGGAGCATGGACCGGGATGTGATGGGTACATCTGCAGACAGGCAGTCTCGGGAGAGCATGTACCGGGATGTGATGGGCATGGAGGCCCATGTGAGTACTGTTAGAAGATGGTAACTGGCATGCTTGTGAGCAGTATCTTTCATAAGCAATTGAAACTTAAAATCTTTGAAAAGTCCAATTGTAATGGATAGGAAACAAACTTGCACCCCAATGTGCAATGCAATAGTGTGGTGGCTGTAGCGTAGCCTGTGTATTTACACAGGAAGTACTCTGTGTGTGCTAGTGTTACCATGGTGCATGTGCTGCTCATAGATTTTCATTGGCTGCCGTGTTCAAAAATTTGGAAACAGCACATGATTGACAGCAAGACTAGGGGTGGTGATTGTATTGTCCTTCTCTCCTCACTCACTAACTAAATACCGGGGTATCTCTGAATGGATATTCGTCTCCTCTTTAGTACTATGCTAAATATCTTAACAAGTAAGACATCTCACAAGTAGACTGGCCCCTTGAAACGCTTTCCTTTTTCTAGGAAAGCAGCACAGCCGGGGATGAGGAGTTTGTTTCTGGATAACTTCACTCTACTTGTTCACTAAATATCGGTATCCCTGAATAGAAAATCATTTTAATGAACAGCCTTTCCCACAAGTGCAGTGCTGGTACCTCAAATATGATCCACTCACGACCAGTGCGGAGTGACTGGGTGTGACACTGTCTCTTCATTTTACCCTCAAAAAACAAGCTTCTGGCTCAGGACTGCCAAGGACAGCATCATGTCGTACCAGTCTTGACACTCGCCAGTCAAGAAAATCATTCCATTGGTGAAAGAGAACAAATGCAAAGCTGTTAACACTAGTGTGAGTAGGAAGGAAAGGGTGGGGGCAGGGAGTGTGAGGGTGGGGGTGATAGAGGGTCAGAACTGACCTGTCTTACTTCTTTAATGGATATACAACAAGTGCCTTTTTGTACAATAGGTGACTTAGATAATCAGTAATGAAGATCTTTGATAGTCACCCCCTGTTACACACTTTAGTATGGAAGATTTTAGTGTAGGCAAGACAGCAGCAGACAGAACTGATCCATTCTCCCCTCCCCCTCCCCGTTCGTTCTTGCATTCCCACTCAGGCAGTGTTTACAGGTCCCTGGGCAGGGGGGAGACGAGAGACAATGCAGCTGACTGGCTGTCAGGGTGTGCTGGCGCTGGGGCCGGTACTCGGAAGGCAGGAAGTGGTGTGGGCAGCCTTTCTCTCTCCCTTCCCCCGTGTCACTGCCTGCGTCACTCGGCCAGGGAGTTTTCCGCTGACGAGAAGGAGGTGCTGCTGAGCTAGATGAGTCAGACAACGCCAGCGTCGGCTGGGACGCTTTCAGGCAGACCGAGGCGAACAAAAAACACAGCGACCAGCAGTCTAGACTGTGCAAGGCTAAGCTCGCTTCAGAGGGATTCGTTTCGCAAACACAAAAAGGGTTTTTGCTGTCTTTCATTTATGGTGGACGGATACGCAAACTGTTGGTAAGTAACTTTATTTTTACGCTTGTCGGCAATTTTAACACTGAACGTTCAGTTTCTGTTTAAAGACCTTGATTCTGGACTACTGCCAGATAGCTGGAAGGCTCTGTGCCGTGTGTGACTGGAAAACACTAAGCAGCTGCGCTCGTTCGGTTTTGTTAAGGAAGTTCGGGCTGGTTGATACAGCCAGGGGGGTGAAGGTACACGTTTGCTTGTACGCTTCTTAATGACATCTGTGTCAGATGTAACATTGTGTGGGTTATTTGAGAAATGTACGTGTTCATCTGCGTACGGCGTTTTCCTGCATGCTTATTTCCATAACTTTGTTGTTTTTTTTTTAATGAGTCGCTGGGCAAAATGATTCGCTTTATTTAGAAATGGCTAACGTTAGCAGTATCTGCCTGTGCGCTGCACACCAGTAGAAAAAAGTGCCTAGACGTTTGCCAAAGCCAACAATAGTCTTGAAAGCGGCACGGCGAGGGAAATGCGACTCATTCCTAATACTGTAGTATTGTTGTCTAGTGCATCGCGGGGAGGGGTATAGTTCTGTAATGGGTTGCTACCAGCGGTCTAAGCAACAAGCGCATACATTGTGTGGCGTTTTGCTCTGCTAATTGGGGTAATATGCCACCTGACCCTGTTGCAGGCTGTTGATTTATAGGCTAACGCGATCATGCCTGTGTATCGGTGTCCACTGTTACAGAACTGACTGTCCTACACAGCAGCTGTGACATGACATTTTCAATGGTCCTGCATACCCGTGTTAATGGACGAGTAGGTTTATCTGTTGTCTTTAACGCTACATAAATAGCTGTAATGCGATGTTCAATGAGGTTTGTCGTCTTGAGGTTGTGTGTTCACTATACTCTTCTTAAATGACTGGATCAATCGGAGAGCGAGTCATTTCTTAGAGACTCCAGGCGATCTTTAAACGGGCAGTTCAGAAGAAGCTAATGAAGCCGTGGGGAGTAATGAACTCTGAATGTAGGATGCACGCTGAGCCATCTCCTTCGTTAGTTCGTGGTGAGCATATTGTCTTTCCCATACACACAGTGATACAGCAAGAGCGATGCAAAATACCCCTGGAAAATCACTAATGTGTGGTATTGTTCCTCATAATGACCAAAAGGAAATTTCGTGTTTTCGGTTTAAAAAATAATTCCACGGTACGCTGTAGTACAGTATTTCAGCTGCTTTGATACACACATACAGAATGTATTGATTTTTAAAAAAAATCCTTTAAAACATCTTGTTTCTTGCAAGATTGTGTTTAGTGATGTGGCTGGTTAGTCTACAATACATGTCTGGAGACATTGTGTGTACAGGGAGTGACGTCACGAAGGCTCCCGTCGGTATAAGCGGCTCTGTCTTTTAGGCTCTGCGGTGTCACGTTTAGTGTTGGGGGTCATTAAACGAATCTGCTAAGAGGCTGCGCTCTGCCTGACTGGCTGCCTGATTTCTGCTGGGCTGAAGCAGGAATGGGAAAGAGCAGCCCCATCTGTTGTATGCACAGTGAACATCCCACAGGGCTTGTGTGAACAGAGGGGAGTGGTAGAGGGGTTTGACCCCAGCGCGCCCCAGACAGCCTCCCCCCAAGCACCCCTGCATGGGAACCGTCAGGGCCTCTTGAAGCATGCATGTTCTACTGACCAGGAGGTACATGTTCTGTCACACTGAGCTGAAATAGCCTGCTAGCCCAGTGTGCAACGCCACACTTTTACTATGACTACCTTCAGTGAAGTGCCAGCTTGATGCAACTAGATACTGTGAACAGCACGGATGGGAGGGAGGTGGGGACTTGTTTTACAATGGTAAATATTACTCTGTGACTTCATCAGAACAGCTTAATTAGCACTTCCACTGAATCCTTTGTCACCTCCTGCTCATGTGCTCACGCCTGTGCCTTTATTACTTGGCTTGAGAGTTTTACAAAGGTCTCAAGTGTCCCCTTTAGCAGAGTCACCCTGGGAAAGTCCTCTCTTAAAATTCTCACAGGGTCTTTGAAAGGGGTAATCCCTGCCCTGTGGAGTACAGTGCAGAAGGAAGCAGCACTGTGCAGGTCATTGATGTGCTGCTTGTGCGTTCTCCTCAAAGATGCAGATCTGACAAGTTTGCATAACCTGTATTGATGAAACTTGATTGGTCTAGGAAGCCTACACCTATCAAATGAATAGTCCCCTTTATCAGGATGTACAAGGGTGTTGTTCATCTTATCAATAGAATGTAGCTAAAAACAAAAGGCAAGCGAGGGCCTTCAAAGACCTGTCAGAAGTTCTGTTTTCGGGGGGGGGGAGTAAATATGTTAATTAGAAAACTCTTGAAATTGTTGTTTTTGAAATATTAGCTGGAACAAAGAAAGTAACACCTTGCACACTGTAGCTGCACAACCCAGGCATGGAATGACCCTTGTGCTCGCTCAGATTCCATTAATTCCCACAGAGTTGCAGAATTCTTAAGGAGCACCAAAAATGGTGTTGCACTGGGAAATATCAGCCCTGAATTCCTTTTCCAGGGGATCGGCAGCAGAGCTCGGAGAGAGGGGAGGAGCACATCTGTGTTAAATATTTGTCGTGTAATCCCCAGGACAGTGGGAGTTGTGGTGCCAGAGTGGAATTCCTGTGGGTTTGATCCATCGTTCTTTATTGGCTTTTAAAAGCTTTATTTTTTCCCTGCTTGGAATGAATGAGTAAGGAGCTGGAGCCAAGGAACAGAATGTCTCTTGGCAGAATGTAGCCTGGAAGCATTGTAGTTTTGTGGAGGGGTCCAGGTTACTCAGGGAGAGCTGTTCCCATTGCTGCTGGTGTGCCACAAAGTGGCAGTGTAGAACCCTTAGTTTAGAAAGGTGGAGGTACTGTTCTATTGGTCTGCTATGGCACTGTAAATCTACAGTATGTGTAACCTCTCCCACAGTACAAATAATTATTTACATGAAGCTGGTCTCTCAGAAATCATTTTCATTCTACTACTTAAAAGTAGCTTTTTATTTTCCAAGTCCTGCAACACTTGGACACTAATATTTATTCGCAAAGTCCTCCAGCTGTAGTATCGTTTTGGTATAATAATAATAATGTATTTTATTTCTAGTGTTCTTGGACTACCTGTCATGTCTCTTGTTAGAATGAAAATCTGAGCCATTAAAAAAAACAAAAAACGCATTGTACTATTGCAGAGAGACGACGGGTCGTGTCCTGTTTAACGTGTTACTGGAAAGGTACAGTGTGTAACTGGCAGCAGGACACACAGTAAACTGTAAAAAAAACTCTGCCATGTGTTTTTCACCCAAGGGAAATGTATTATGATTTGCGCTAAAAAACATGTGTTTCCATTATTAATCGGAATGTTTTCCTGCATTGGTCAATGCGGCATGGAAACCCCATCACCAAAACCGTGCAAAACAGAATGAAGCTTATTTGTATTATTTTTTTTCTCTCGCTGTTTGCCATGCAGATCAGTCCCGTTTTCCCCCAGGTAGTTTGCATGAAACAGCCGCAGGTCAGGCTATTGGCACACGTTGCCAGGTGAACACCCAGGACACAGCGCTTCAGTTTAGCCTGCATGTCTTCCCCTGCCATGGAAATGGATTGACAGGAAGGTTTGTTTCAAGGTGCCGGCTTCCCTTCAGGAGCAGGTGTGGAGAAGAACAGGTGAGCACTCGGGGTGACCCGGCTCAGGCTTCCCACCACTCTGCTCAAACCCGCTTCTCTCGGGGCGCCAGGCAACAGGTGAAACACGTTTCCCGTGGTGACCAGGGGGCTGGAGATTACTGCAAATAAATGTACTTTCCTTTTTAACCTTTGTGCCCCTCTTTATTTACCTTCCCTGGCAGAACACAGAGAAAGTGACAGCCAAGGTTTCGAGACAGATTTATAAAGTTGCGCAGATTAAATATTCTGAAAAAAATTATTGATAGATTTAGAAATGGGCGATATAGATAGATCTAGAAACAAACACCAATAATTGTATAGTGCTGCTGACGAAGAGCATTTTTAAATGCATTCCCATTCCAGCAGCCAAGCAAAATAACTAAATCCAGTCTAGAATGCATAGTTAAAGAACTGTGAGCGTGTGTTAAACAGCGGAGTCGCGCTTCCCATCCTCTCCAGGGACCCTTTCTCTTGGCTGTCGTTTGGAAGTGTTTGCCCCATGGTGCAGTTACTTGGGCTGATCATGTGTGTGCTTGCATGTTAAATAGGCGTGTGAACTTTGTTTGACACCAGACCTAACTGAATGTGTCAAATTGAGCAGTTTCTTTTCTTGCTCAGGTTTGAAAGCAAAATGTGCATGGAGCATTTAGGTTAATAATGATGTGCATTAAGTATATATATTTGCCATAATGTAATTGAAGGGATTTCTCACTGTAATAGTATAGTAGTGTTACGTGGTAGACCTGCATTGCTAAAACAGGTGGCCAGTTGTCTTCTAAGTGCTGAAACCTATGGAGAGAAGCCAAGTTTGGTGTCTGTCCACCTGTTCAGAATTAAATGGATTGGCATGGTCTCCGGTCAAGCAGAACAATCTCAAATGTTGCAATAAAAAGAACTGCCTCATCCAAGCTTTTAATAAATTGGAAGCAGACAAGCTATTGCAACAAATGATATTCTGAAATATGCAAACAATTAGTTGAAACTGAAGTATATTGGTATACTGAGCTTGGGGAAGCAGTGAAGGGCAACAGAAATCAGAATGATCCAAATACAGAAGTATGCAATATCAGAAGAAAATAACGCTAAGAAAGTATTGCTTAGGTCTATAATCCTAGTGCATTCATAATGCCTAATTACAGGATTTTCAGTTACGTAAAACAACGGCATGTGGACAACACCGTGTACTGTGCAGGTTGAAATGCATTCTTGCATACTTTAATTATAATTTGTCCTGGCCATTTAAATTGTTTATCAATGCTGACTGCATAACGTGCAGACAGCTCAGTGTGGCTAGCTTTCAAAGGATGGCAAAAAATCACGGGGAGGAAGGGGCCTGCTGGATAAAGTTTCAAATGACTTGTGCAGCATTAACTCCTTAATGTACACAAGGGATTGAGTGCTGCTTCAAACTGTTTCTTCTTAATACATTTGAGAGTGATTTGATTATCAAAGGAAGGAAACTGACAACTTAGAGGATCAACCTGTCAGTGAATTAGAAGCTGGAGAGACAGAAAGAAGCAGATTAGCACCTCCCCCACTCACACATTCTAGAAAGAAATTCAGAGTAAGGGCTTCTCTGCAGCTAATGCTGCCTTTGGGGGCACTTTGTCTGCAGCGTATGTCAGCTGTGTTTAACAAGCCTCTTCTGAGAAAGAAAGAGGGAGTGACACTTTGGGAGCCACGAGAAAGTTTGATCTCCCCTGTAAACTGTGAAACGAACTAATTCCAAGCAGTCATCCGAAACTCCCCCACTGGAGCACGTCATGGATAAAGGTGTCGCTCGTCATTCACTCCCACACGCTGCTCTGTGTGTAATCTGCAGCTGACTTCGAACCACCAGCCTTTTGCCAGGAATTTGTAGGCAGTGGTGCTTTATTGCCGTAATAGATGGTCCCTTACGCTCTCCCTGAGTCATGCTGGCTCACAGTTACAGTACAGCGCGTCAGCTGTGATGCAGTGCTGGCTCTCCACCCCCTTCCTGACAGGAGCAGCCCTTCTTGTGATGGAGAGTTTAAAGAAGCTTTCCTCTGCACACGCAGGGTTGAGCAAAATACTCAGGAAATGTATTTTCAATACAAAATGCTCAGAAAACAATGTATCAAAATACAAATTACTTTGGAATCCCTGTATTTTCAATGCAAAATACAATTGTATTGGAAAATACAATTTGAAATTACAAAATACATTTAATAACCAAAACAGATTATTTATTTGAGATAGTAAGGCCTGAATCTGAACATTTTGGAGTGACTCTTCAGAGACAGTTACTTTTTCAAGCACCTTTGTTTTTTTTGTTGTCAAGATGCAGTTTTAAAATAGATAACAATTTTCAACACCAGAAAGTTTTAGAACTTATTTTTTTTGCAGAGGGGTAGGGGGAGTAATTCTATAGCAAGGAAAAACCTTTGAATATTCAAACAGCATTTATTTAATGTATAACATTAGTGTAGTTTTCAGTACACATTGATGTGCTAGACTGACGTGTGGCACTGTATAGTTCTCTATCAGTTCTGCTTCAGCAAACAAGTTTCTGCCAGAGGTCATCCATCAGCCGAGGTTTCTCGGGGGCTGAAAATCAAGACGACAAGAGAAGAGCCGCTCAACAGGAGCAGAGGAAGGAAGAATGGTATTAAAGTGTATAAACACCACCTTTAGGAAAGGGTATTGCTCTAAAGATGCAAGAAAATGAAGAATCTTCAGCTCAGCTTTGTTGCTTGTTGTTGAGGGAGTACTTTGCTATCCATAAAAACAAAAGCAGTCATCTTCTTCCTCTTCAAGGGGTCTCCCGCTAGAAGATTCTGATGCAAGACCCAGCTCTTCAGCAGCCTGAAGTGTTAGTTGATGGAGTCTTCTGCTGTCTCCAGAAAGACAGCGTGGCAGCCAGCGCATTATTGTTGATTTAAAGTTACTCTCAAGATGAACTGGTGCATACATGTGCATTTAAAAAAAAAAATTAAATCGAATACGCGATCACTGTAATTTAGTTTTATACAGCTGAAGCCTAATATTTAAACTATTACTGAAAATGTATTTTGAAATTACAAAATACTCAGGAAATGTATTTTTGTTACAAAATACTTCTAAATTGGCATTTGCATTACAAATTACAAAATACAAATGTAATTAAAATACATATTTTATTTACTTTCGATACTGCCCAACTATGTCCGCACCATGTTTCACGACTCTGTAGTCCTGCTTGGTTTGTATTGAGAGAGAGAGAGAGAGAGAGAGAGAATTACACTTGATAAAGGATGGTGTGTGTGCAGTACATGCCCATCAAGCTGAAAGTTATGCTGTGTTTCCAGGATTGGACTGTTTGAATTAGCAATCTAAATGTAAAAGTGCTGATTTTGTGGCATTACTTTAATTGTATTTAATTTTGAATGACCTGCCTATTTGTATGCAAGGGATTCTGTTAGTACCCAAATCCCCTGTGCAGTGTTGTTTGCTTTGGATTTCCAGCTCAGTTGACCAACCCCAGAGGGTCACAAAGGGCAGGCTTGTACAGTAATGGGATCTCTTGACCCCCAGGTAACCCTGCCTTGGTACTAAGGTACAGTAGGGTTTGTGGTTTGTTCACGGTTTATATCTATATCTCTGTAATTCAAACATCAATACCTGCTGCTGCATGTCTCTCTCTTATTTCTGAATGGGTTTTGCATTCCAGTGTGTTTCTCCTGTTCAGTCTGATTTGAAAGGGGGTCTCAAAGGTACCTGTTTAAATCTACCTGACTCCCTTGTGTATTTCGAGCTCCTGTTTTGACATGCCTTCTCGTCGCTTGTGTTTGTGACTCTGATGCATGTGTTCTTGATGCTTCATTCAATAACAGGCTCTGGCTGCTGTTCTCTAGGGAGCTCCTCTGGTAGTGGAAGCCAGCAGTCCGCACTCTGTGGAAACTGGCGTTTGCTTCTTTGATAATGAATGAGCAGGACTAACTGTAGCTTATTAAGAGACTGGTAAACAGCTAACAACATGGGTCCAACATGAGTGCTGTGTGAGTACAGGCTTTAGTGGCTATTCGTGATTAATGCTATTCATAATGAAATCTCTGTCTCATTATATTAATAAATCCCTGGCCTCTGCTGACTATGTCTGCTGCTTCTGGGATGTGTCCAGTGGTTTTCACTCCCTTACCTGTTCCTTCTCCTCTTTGTCCCAGCAGATTGACCGAGTAGCTCACATCAACCATGAGCGGGGTACTCAAGAGAAAGCTGGACAAGGTGGATGAGGACCCTTGCTACTCTTCCTCCTCCCCCTCTTCCTCCTCAGGATGGGAGTCGGACGGGGAGAGCTCCTCCCCCGAGACCCTGGACTCCAGGCCCCACAATCCCAGCGCCTTTCCAGCTCATTTCTCCAGTAAGTGTGTCTGCATTCAGGGGGTATCTTTAACCTTGCTTTAACCTTCTCTTCCAACTGGAAATTCAGTTGCAAACCAAACAATATGCTGGAAGAGAACAAATTCCTAACACATGAAAACACACAGTAACGAGGATACAGCATTCTTTCTATTGAAAACTTTAGAAACCTCATTCAGTGTCTTGTTTGCAGATTTTCGGGGCAATTCTTTAAATGCAGCTGCCCCTGATATGAAACAAAAAATAATACAACAGGAGCAATAATAAATGAACAGAGGCCAGGCATTATTAGCAAATCATAAATCCTCAACATCTGCTGATCTCTTCGAGTGTTTACACAAAAGCCCTTGCACGGATCTCGTGAGCAGAAAGGACTGACGGGGATGAAGGACAGACAGTTCCTGGCCCCGGTCCTCCAGCACTTTGGCAGCAATCCAGCATGCGAGGCGCTGCAGTGACGTGCGCTGGCACACAGAACACCATGCACTCTGACTGGCTTCCTGGCAGGCATCCAGTTGGGCTGCCAAGTATGGGAGAGGCTACAATTCAGCTCAAGTTGTGCAGCTTGGTCTCCTTGCTTTCACTGGAAAGTGTTTAGGTGTAGGGGAGGGGGGCTCTGTTTGCAGAACGACTCTACATTTGTGCTACAGGTTTACTGCATTAACTCTGCATTTACCAGGGTTTTTTACATAGGGATGTGTCCTAGAAATATTAAACTGAGGCTTTGTGTGCTTTTAGTTCAAGTCCCCTTGTGGTCTTGTTGAAAGTGTAACAGCCATTGTGTGTGTGAAGCGGGGGAGGTTCAGCTGGTAGTTTGGTATAACAAAGGTAAATATCTTAGTGGTTTAGGTCACTGAAAGCAAGCAAGTAAGAAATAAGGTGACTATAACCCCCATCCCTGTAAAAGGAAAACCGCAGCCTAGTATTGAAGCAGGTGTGGCTGGCCTGGCTTTGAAAGCTTTTCATGTAGCGAGTGTGCAGGTTCAGAGCTTGGTTGCATGAAACCACCAGCTCAGTTCATTTTCTTTGCCTGTTTCCTGGAGTTATTTCCAGTGTGAGACGCGGTTTCTGTAGCAGGCAGTGCAGCAGACACAGCCCCGCTTGAACAGCGTTCTGTATATGCAAGTCTCGCAGTCTTAACACCTTGCAGCAAACATGGGAATGTAGTTACTTACCCGTGTTGTACGCACGCAGGAAATGTATGAGCAAGTGAGGGGGGAGGGGAATAAAACACATTTACTTATTCCGCCACACAAGAGTGGCAGCTTGCCATTAACAAAGCAAATTCTGTTCTGTTTGGAGCCGCACTCATTATTGTGCTTCCGTTGTTTAATGGACTTCTTCAAAGCAACACAAAAATCTTGCTTGGTCTGTGCGTGATTATAAAACTTCAGCAATATTCTGCCTGACCAAACAGCTATTGCTCCATCTGGTGGCGTGCCCTGGGAAGTACCGTGGCACTGCTATTTGCTAAAGGGAGGGCCGGCAGGACGGCTGTGTTTATTAGATGGATAGAGAGAAACATGAGTGAGTGTCTGAGCTGTTTCAGCCACACCCCCACCCCACGCCTTAAAATGGCTCTTCCAGTTACCTTGGATGACTGCCTAGTAAAACATTCCACACTTTACTAGTCATAACATAGCTAATTTATTACCGATAACAAAACAGATGTATATTCAGTTAAAACATAGCCATGACTTGCCTTGTGCAGAGAATATCATCAATACACACTGAACTACAACTTTTAATTCAGGGGCGTGAATGAAGTATTACATTTCTTCATAGGGTTTTTTGGGGGGGGTTTTTGCATTGTGTTAGATTCAGGTGTAAATAGCTTTCAGAATCTCCCCCTTTAACTTTTCATAGCCTTAATGTATGTATGTAAACACTTGATCTGTGAATGTGTGTTCTTTGTGGCGGTGTGTTTCACGCTGTTGATCTGTGAATGTGTGTTCTTTGTGGCGGTGTGTTTCACGCTGTTGATCTGTGAATGTGTGTTCTTTGTGGCGGGGTGTTTCACGCTGTTGATCTGTGAATGTGTGTTCTTTGTGGCGGGGTGTTTCACGCTGTTGATCTGTGAATGTGTGTTCTTTGTGGCAGTGTTTTTTAACTCTCAGCTTCCCCCCCACTCTTTTCAGCTACATCAATCTTGAAGAGAGCCAAGCGGATCCGGAGAAACAACGTGCAATTCGACCAGGTCACTGTGTTCTTCTTCCCGCGCTGCCAGGGCTTCACCAGCGTGGCCAGCAGGGGGGGCTGCACCCTGGGCATGGGCAGGCAGCACAGCGCCTGCAGGCGGTACACGCTGTCTGAGTTTGCACAGGAGCAGCAGCACCTCCGCCGAGAGAAGCTCAAGGATCGTCTCCGGGAGGAGAAACTGGAAGTCCTTAAGCAAGAGGTACATCACTGAGGCGTGGTTACTGTTCGTTTGCTGCTCAGAGTGGTGGCAAACAAGGCAGTCTTCTTCCTGCAGGCTGCTCTTTTTTTACGTGTTCTTTGAGTCACACAGTAGTAATTAACAGTTGCATTGCCACACTCTTGACACACTGCTTTTTGTTTTACAGCTAATTAAAAATGGTGCTGCGCAGTCCAAAGAGGCGGCCCAGCTGACGCTGGATGATGTGTCTGAAGATGACATTGACGTTAGCGGAGTGGACTTTGAGGGTGGCTTCTTCCTCCACCCCTATCCATCCAAGAGACGGCATGCGCTGCTGAAGGCTGCCGGTGTCAAGAAGATCGACAAGGAGGAGAAGCGCGAGCTACACGCCATCAGGCTCTCCCGGGAGGACTGCGGCTGCGACTGCCAGGGCTTCTGCGAGCCCGAGACATGCAGCTGCAGCCTGGCAGGGATCAAGTGCCAGGTAGGGCTTCTGTTAGGACCAGCGTCGGAACCACAGCTGGCATTCCGCTATTCAACCTCCAAATCTGTGTTACACAGCAAACCAACAGAGAAAATTAAGGAGTATTTTGTACTTTACCAGACTCTTTTACATGAGCATCAGCATTCATGATGCAAAAAACAACCGAGGACACGACATCTGTGTCCTCTAGCTAGTTAGCTAGAACGACAGACTTTTCAGTATTTAAAAGGAATTGGTGCTAACAGTGGTCTCTTGCTTTCTCCCCACAGATGGATCATTCTTCATTTCCCTGTGGCTGCACAAAGGATGGCTGTGGGAACACACAGGGCCGGATTGAGTTCAACTCAAGCCGCGTACAGACACACTACATCCATACCATCATGAAGCTGGAGCTGGAGAAGAGGCTGGAGGAGAGCACTGACACCGGGGAGCAGTGTGAGAGGAGGCAGTGGCTGGAGGAGAGCACTGACACCGGGGAGCAGTGTGAGAGGAGGCAGTGGCTGGAGGAGAGCACTGACACCGGGGAGCAGTGTGAGAGGAGGCAGTGGCTGGAGGAGAGCACTGACACCGGGGAGCAGTGTGAGAGGAGGCAGTGGCTGGAGGAGAGCACTGACACCGGGGAGCAGTGTGAGAGGAGGCAGTGGCTGGAGGAGAGCACTGACACCGGGGAGCAGTGTGAGAGGAGGCAGTGGCTGGAGGAGAGCACTGACACCGGGGAGCAGTGTGAGAGGAGGCAGTGGCTGGAGGAGAGCACTGACACCGGGGAGCAGTGTGAGAGGAGGCAGTGGCTGGAGGAGAGCACTGACACCGGGGAGCAGTGTGAGAGGAGGCAGTGGCTGGAGGAGAGCACTGACACTGGGGAGCAGTGTGAGAGGAGGCAGCAGCTGAGCCCCTTTGTTTTCCAGTCGGAGGAGGAGCTCCGGGCTGTTTCCGCCAGCCCCAACTTTCACTTTAGCGCCAAACTGGACCCTATCGGAGAGAACAGCTGCAGCAGCGACATGACAGACTCCTCCAGCTCCTCGAGCCAGAGCGAGTACTCCTCGGGGCTGTGTGCTGGCAGCAGCAATCCTCAGCCTGACAAGCCACAGTCTGATGTGGATGATAATGGTCTGGCTAGGATTCTCAGCTTCAATGACTGTGACAATGAGGACTGCAGTAGCAGCAGCAGTGGTGACAGCTGTGACTGTCGGCGACAGGTGAACTTTGGCTGCTTCAACACCTTGGACTTCTTTAATGATAACATTGTCGAGGACCCCCAACGCAACACGAATGGTGGGGACAGCAGTAGCAGACATGTGTGTGGGCACATGTCCAGCATTTCAGAGTGCTTGGATGAAAACGCCAACCAAGACACTACGATGTTCCACAGCAGTGGCTCAAGCCAGGCATTCCCCAGCACCCCGTCCCCTTCGATCGATCATTCGTCTCCGAGCTACATGGACCTCAGCCTGTCTTCGGACTCGGATTTCGAGTTCTTCCATGGATTTCCGGACTATAGCCCTGGTTCTCTTTATAACTCCTTGAAGGAATATGAGAATCTGGACAGCTTTCTTCAGTTCCAGCTCCCCAGCTTCCCCCAAAACGGGGACCCCGGCACGTGCTTTTTGGAGTCTCTGATTGGTGTGTCGGAACCTGTCCCAGAACCCCCTGCTGCTTTCACAGACAATCAGCTCCTTGAAGAAGCCATCAAGTCGTCAGTAATGGAATCTGTGATGGTGTAAAACACGATGCAGTTTCAATCTTTACAAAAACCATTTCTAAAGAGAAACTCCTTTAATAAGGACTGTATATATGGGGTTTTTTACATTTGACATTTTATTGGAAGACTTGATTGATTTTAAGAAAGCTGTGATTTTTTTTTTTTTTAAATGTGTAAAGATATTTCTTATTTAGCCTCCAAAAAATGTAGTACGAATCAAACTGTGCAAACTGGCAGCTAACACACATTCTACTCAAGCTCTCTGGCCTTTTCTGTAACCCAAGGGCTGCAGATAAATCTCAGAAGGCTGGGAGATTTTGTTTTTTTTTACAATGACTCTTTAGTCAAGTTCTGAGTGCATTTGTTGTAAAAGCTGCCATGTGTGTATATAATGTTTAATTTTTCATTTTGTTGCTAGTATTTTATTTCAAGAAACATTATTATTATTATTATTATTATTATTATTATTATTATATTATTATTATTATTATTATTATTATTATTATATTTTGTCCTAAACTTGCATTCAGAGTGCATCTAAAAGGCATCTTAAGAAGGAATATTAAGTGCAACCACAGACTTCTCCTTGGGTTTAATGTTAATCGGGGCACCGCTGTCCTTATAGCGGCTTACAAAAAAATCTCAAATGCTGTGATAGCTGTGTGCGATTCTCTATTGCTAGAGCCATTTGCTGTGTTCACCGCGGCTGCTGGTTTTGTTACCTGGTGCTTTTTAAAAGCCGCTATAAAGATGAACAGTAGAGCTGCTGTTTGGGCAGCTTCACTATCATGCCATTTCAGATACTTTACCCCTGGCAAACATTGAGCTCTATTTTAACAACACGAAACCTGTCGCATGGTACTCGCATTTCCTTTGATGTGTTGAGATACTCTGGAGCAGCACATGTGTTTTGGAGTTGTGGTGTTTGTGTACAGCACTGCTCTGAGTTACAGCAATCATTAATATGAACATTTCTATTTATTACAAGCATAATGCTTTGAAACTTCACGTGTGTAACAAACTATAATCTGTAATACCTCAAGTATTACATCTTCTAATTTATTTTATGCAACTTCTCTGTATTTATTCAGAAGAACGGAGGCTCTGAGGCTTTGTTAGGTGGGCTTTTTGAAAGTGCAATCTTGTTTTTTAGTAGCACCGTCCCAAAACTAAACACTGCTTTCCTCAACCATTTACCTTTCTTTAATGAAACTTACCGGTCTAGCTTCTGTGGAATCTGATCTCAGAAAAACTAATCTTGGATGGGGAGGCATATGAGACGCCCATCGAGTTGACCGGGGGGTGTTTTAGTGAGAAACCGGGAAATTATAAATGTTTGTCGCATTGTTTTAGTACATTTGGATTTAAATTATTGGGTTCTAATTTATTTAATTAGTGCTTTGGTCTCTGTCCAGGGTGGCCCAGTCTTGTGCCTGTTATGCAGAGGAACCATCTACAGCAGCCCGCACAATCCAGGGGGCTCTGTTTACTGTGGGACTGTGCAATTGGTTCTTGGTCATTTTACTTTTCAAAATGCAAAGTAAAATGTTGAGTTATAGGGGTCGATTTGTGCTTCATGTACAATGTGTCAAATATTCAGAATTTTTATAAATAAATTGCATATAGAATCAAAATTAACCTGTATTAAGAAAATCAGACTATTTTAGAAGGAATCACATTTGTCTTTTTAAAATACCTTTTGTGCTAAAAAAATAAATGAAAATAAACTATTTTGCAAATTCTGAAAGATTTGTAATATATAATAAACTATTTTATTTGATAGTAATGAAGGTTGTTGTTGTCAAGCATTTAACCTCTATGTGACTGTCAGGAAGGATTCATGTATTTTTAAAAGTTTGTTTTGTGAACTGCATCAACACCAGTGCTTCATTCTTCAGTGTAAGGTTGGGGCAAAAGATTTTGCACCGTGGCCATGTTACCCTCAACAGGCTTATTGATTTGGCAATTCTCAGAACAAAAATATATGCAAACATTTTTTAAAAATCTTAAGGCATTGCAACACTTTGATGCATATATTGCAGGGTTTACAATCCAGTGATCTGGTGTCTATTTTGTAGTTTTTACTATCAATAAGCAGTTGAAGAATGATAATCTCTGTCCTGTCCCTAAACAGTCAGAAGTTACTGTATACAGTGGACTGTTCAAACTGCTGAGGCACTACTACATATCCAAACGGTACTAAATTCCATTTACAAAAGGCTTTGTATTTGACAGGCATTCAGTATATGCTGGCTCTTGCATGTGCTGTTAGTCGCTCATTCCTAGGGATCTCTGCACAGAGCCGATCTGCAGTATGATCTGCTGCAGGTACGACTGCTTTGCTGCCTCGCTTTTGTAGAATTTATTAGGTTTTTTGTGTTTGTGCCAACAAGAGGGCACCAGGTTCTGTAAAAAAAAAAAATGCTTCTGAAGAAAACCTGGATATTTATTAATGTGATCCAATTCTGATTTTATTGTTTTGTGTTGATCTTGGAGCTGTTTATTTCACAATTACCTTATTTCTGCCTTTTTATATATTGTAAATATTTCTTTTTGTTATAATTTGCTTAAAAAGGTACTGCAGAGCAGCAAAAAAAACAGAAACTATTTTTTACATTCCTTGTAAAGAATGCATTCTGTTTTATAAACGCTGCTCATTTCATCCAAGTAATATGAAGACATCTCTATTACTTTAAATAAAAAAAATGATTGTTGGAAATTGCTATATGTGTGTGTTTTAATGGCTTTTACCAGAACTGGAGTATTTCATTACTGGTCTGCGGGGATAGAAACAAGACTTGGATTGCAGAGCTGTTTCCCAGGCTCGGTATGTCTTATTAAACTCAAAGTAAACCAGGAATGGATCAGGCTGCTATGCAGTGGGAGTCTTTCTTCCATCCCGGCTTTGAGTAGTTCAGTAGTACTCAACTCTGCCCCTCGAGATCTAGTCCACTCTAGGTTTTTACTTCCAAGCAGGTTCTAATGTGGTTCCAAGCTGTTGAGAGGCAATTAAGTAATTTAGTACAGGGTTGGAATAAAGACCAGGACTGGACTGGGTCTTGAGGGCAGAGTTGTGTGTCACTTGAGTAGTTTGTGACCCTGTTTAAGAAGAGAGGGGTGTTGGTAGGACAGAGTATACTTAACCACGAGTCAGGTTGTGTCAATAACATTGAATACTCACAATATCATCTCTTAGAAATACCAAAAGCAAGCAGAAGGATGTTGTTGCTCGTGTAGACAGAGAAGAATGTTTGCTCAAAACAAGTATGAGCTTTCAGGGCTCTAGCTAAGGTAGGGTCGAGTACCTTCCTGTTTGAACCTACAAAGAGCACTGGCTTTACTTTATACCAGGGGTCCAGTCACGGTCCTGGAAGACTAATCCACTCCAAGTTTTACAGATTCAATGAGAGCATTAACTACTGCAGGGGCTGGGTGGAGGTTTCATTGGTTCTATTAAACAATTGAGAGCAGGGCTGGAATCAAGACCAGAAGTGGAGGGTCTGGCTTTGACCATTCCTGCTTCATGCAAATATATAGCCCAGTGGTTCCCAACCCCAATCCTGAGGACCCCCTGTTTCTGCTAGTTTTCATTCAAACTGACCTCTCAATTGCTTACTAGACACTTAATTGAACTGGTCACTTTCTTAATTAGACCTTTTTAATTGTGTTCAGCTCTTAAACAGTAGCAGAGGTCAAGTTGCTTCAAAATGTTACAGCTAACTTGAAATATGGAACTGACAAGAGCTGAAAAACGATAAAAAATTTTTTAAAAAAATCTAATAAAGCAGTTCAATGAAGGGTCTCGTTCAGTAACTGAGAGCTCAGTTGATATGAAAACCAGCAGACACACACTGGGCCTGGTTTGGGAGCCACTGATGTAGGCTGTATTGAACTAGAGTCTGGGATTCATGATCAGTGGAGCTGATCAGTCTGATTCAATGTTAGAATAAGACTAGCCGAATTTTTCTTAACATTGAAGGTCCCAGAACGAAGTAAATGCAGCTACTGAACTGCACAGGTGGATCGTCGCCTAACAGCCGTTCTACAGATGACTGCCGCTGGTGTTTCCCCCAATCACTGACCTCCTCATTTCAGAACCACAGCTAGATTAGAGGCTTGAAATTTCAGTTTCATGAAACAGAAATACATTTTCAGTTTCAACACGACTAGAAGAAAACAAGCAACCATAAATGACTCTCTCAGCATTCAAGCTTGCTTTATTTGGCTAGTTTCAAAATTATGTTTTATTTTTGTATTATTTAAAAACCAAACAGGGCCTCATATTAGTTACCAGGAACAATTGCATAGGTCTGATGTTTGAAGAACATATATAACTACAAAAAACATGGAACGTATTGCATAGATCTGATGCTTAAAAAACATATAACTACAAATAACATGGAACGTATTGTTTTTTTAAACTACAGTTTGGTTGGGAGACCTAAATATTGTGCTAATTAAACTAATTAGTGTCAACTGAGTAAGCTGTCAGGAGAGTAAATACTTGGCAAAACAATACTGTAGATACTCCAGCAAGAACACACGAGGCAGTAATGCAACGCTTCATACAGAAAATTACTTCTTGAGAGAGCTGTTTTTACAGAACTGGACTTCCAGTACCTGGAATGCATAGAACTATTTTAATAAAATTAAACACAGATCAAGTGTAGATAAGTGAACATAAGAAAATGAACAAACCAGAGAGTTGAGTACAATAATGCGCAGACTCGATTCTCAACAGCCCCCATCCCCGTCCCATGGAAGAAGTCACATGAAACCAGATACAAAGAGCATAACAGGATGGAGAAAAGGAAGTGATCCCAAGCTTCTCAGACACACAGCAAGCCTTTAAAATAACAGGCATGGGACGTGTGTGTGCAAAATATAAACAGGAGAGCAAAGGCAGAAACATTCAGGACGCTTAATAATAATAATAATAATAATAATAATAATAATAATAATGCTGCACTATTTTATATATATTAAAACAAGGCCCTGTCAACTCTGAAATGCTAATATACCAGTATCAAGGTTGTGAAATACTGTTACAAAAGTAAAATTAGAAAAATAAAACATGCTGTCACAATAAACAAGTCAGAGTGCAACATGTGGAGCTACTTGTGGCAGTCTGAGATCACACTGTAGCGAAGGGGTGCAGCGCTGAAATGAAGCCACCTCGCTGTCACTGTGAGTGCAGATTTAGTGCTCAACATGTGTGAGGGTACAGTGCTGCAGCAAGGGAGGAGGGCTGAGACTGTCTGGTACCTTGGTACGGTATTGTATGCATTCTGTGGAATAAGCTGCACAAAGTGCCACCCCACTGTGAAGTCTATTGAAGTGTCCTGAGCTCTGGGGACAGGATCAAACCTGTGTTGCATTGCATCCAGCATGCTGAACTGGAAATGAATGTAGGCTGTTCAGAACTACAGCAGTATGCACATGTATTACAACACCCCATTGCTTCTGTAGTTCAGCAGTGTGCACATGTATTAGAGCACCCCATTGCTCCTGTAGTTCAGCAGTGTGCACATGTATTACAACACCCCATTGCTTCTGTAGTTCAGCAGTGTGCACATGTATTACAACACCCCATTGCTTCTGTAGTTCAGCAGTGTGCACATGTATTACAACACCCCATTGCTTCTGTAGTTCAGCAGTGTGCACATGTATTACAACACCCCATTGCTTCTGTAGTTCAGCAGTGTGCACATGTATTACAACAACCCATTGCTTCTGTAGTTTTGTTGTGCATGTGAAATGGAACCACTGTAACTGAAAATCTTGGAAAATTGTCAAAATAGGCAAATTAGTGATTGTCTCATTTAATTGAAGACTTTAATGGCCACGCATGCAATTCATTTAACATAGTAAGAGAAAAGGGATACACAGCCACAAATGATAAAATAATGAAACTTTTTAGAAGTTGTTTAAGATGCCTCATTAAAGCACAAAGTGGTATAATATTTTCACACGAGTGCCTGTTGTTTCTATATTAGTGAATACTGAGTGGAAATGTAAATCCTCACACCCTGAGGTTTTCATGCAGGTCGGTATATAAAGGACACACACTGAGGTGTTCTTCCCAAACCCATGTTGCTCTTAAAATAGAGACTGAGTATTGCATTGAATTGCACCGAATGCTAACTGAGATCAAGGACGAGACCACCTTGCACCTTGTGACCTGAGCTGAATTTGAACCCAGGAGAGGCTTGTGGATCAGCCCTCTACGCCACCAAGAGCCACAAAACAGAGAACATTTAAATGAGCTGTGTGGAAGTCACTAACAGGAGTGCAATGCTCTTGATGAGAATGTGCAGTGAATTACAGACAGTGTGTGTGGAAGTCACTAACAGGAGTGCAATGCTCTTGATGAGAATGTGCAGTGAATTACAGACAGTGTGTGTGGAAGTCACTAACAGGAGTGCAATGCTCTTGATGAGAATGTGCAATGAATTACAGACAGTGTGTGGAAGTCACTAACAGGAGTGCAATGCTCTTGATGAGAATGTGCAATGAATTACAGACAGTGTGTGGAAGTCACTAACAGGAGTGCAATGCTCTTGATGAGAATGTGCAATGAATTACAGACAGTGTGTGGAAGTCACTAACAGGAGTGCAATGCTCTTGATGAGAATGTGCAGTGAATTACAGACAGTGTGTGTGGGAGTCACTAACAGGAGTGCAATGCTCTTGATGAGAATGTGCAGTGAATTACAGACAGTGTGTGTGGAAGTCACTAACAGGAGTGCAATGCTCTTGATGAGAATGTGCAGTGAATTACAGACAGTGTGTGTGGAAGTCACTAACAGGAGTGCAATGCTCTTGATGAGAATGTGCAGTGAATTACAGACAGTGTGTGTGGGAGTCACTAACAGGAGTGCAATGCTCTTGATGAGAATGTGCAGTGAATTACAGACAGTGTGTGTGGAGTCACTAACAGGAGTGCAATGCTCTTGATGAGAATGTGCAATGAATTACAGACAGTGTGTGGAAGTCACTAACAGGAGTGCAATGCTCTTGATGAGAATGTGCAGTGAATTACAGACAGTGTGTGGGAGTCACTAACAGGAGTGCAATGCTCTTGATGAGAATGTGCAATGAATTACAGACAGTGTGTGGGAGTCACTAACAGGAGTGCAATGCTCTTGATGAGAATGTGCAGTGAATTACAGTTACAGATAAGTCACTAACAGTCCTATGATGTAATGTATGTATACTCTCTGATTAATGTACTGTATACACTCTGATTAATGTAGTGTATAACTCTGATTAATGTACTGTATAGACTCTGATTAATGTACTGTATAGACTCTGATTAATGTACTGTATACACTCTGATTAATGTACTGTGTAGACTCTGATTACAGACACTGTATACACTCTGATTAATGTCTGTATACACTCTGATTAATGTACTGTATACACTCTGATTAATGTACTGTATAGACTCTGATTAATGCACTGTATACTCTGAGTAATGTACTGTACACTCTGATTAATGTACACTCTGATTAAATACTGTATACACTCTGATTAATGCACTGTATAGACTCTGATTAATGTACTGTATACACTCTGATTAATGTACTGTATAGACTCTGATTAATGTACTGTATACACTCTGATTAATGTACTGTATAGACTCTGATTAATGTACTGTATACACTCTGATTAATGTACTGTATAGACTCTGATTAATGTACTGTATACACTCTGATTAATGTACTGCATACACTCTGATTAATGTACTGTATACACTCTGATTAATGTACTGTATACACTCTGATTAATGTACTGTATACACTCTGATTAATGTACTGTATACACTCTGATTAATGTACTGTATAGACTCTGATTAATGTACTGTATACACTCTGATTAATGTACTGCATACACTCTGATTAATGTACTGTATACACTCTGATTAATGTACTGTATAGACTCTGATTAATGCACTGTATAGACTCTGATTAATGTACTGTATACACTCTGATTAATGTACTGTATACACTCTGATTAATGTACTGTATACACTCTGATTAATGTACTGTATAGACTCTGATTAATGTACTGTATACACTCTGATTAATGTACTGTATAGAATTAATGTACTGTATACACTCTGATTAATGTACTGTATACACTCTGATTAATGTACTGTATACACTCTGATTAATGTACTGTATAGGACTCTGATTAATGTACTGTATAGACTCTGATTAATGTACTGTATACACTCTGATTAATGTACTGTATACACTCTGATTAATGTACTGTATACACTCTGATTAATGTACTGTATACACTCTGATTAATGTACTGTGAATATACACTCTGATTAATGTACTGTATACACTCTGATTAATGTACTGTATACACTCTGATTAATGTACTGTATAGACTCTGATTAATGTACTGTATACACTCTGTAATGTACTGTATACACTCTGATTAAACTGTATACTCTGATTAATGTACTGTATACACTCTGATTAATGTACTGTATACACTCTGATTACTCTGATTAATTACTGTATACACTCTGATTAATGTACTGTATACACTCTGATTAATGTACTGTATACACTCTGATTAATGTACTGTATACACTCTGATTAATGTACTGTATAGACTCTGATTAATGTACTGTATACACTCTGATTAATGTACTATATAGACTCTGATTAATGTACTGTATACACTCTGATTAATGTACTGTATAGACTCTGATTAATGTACTGTATACACTCTGATTAATGTACTGTATACACTCTGATTAATGTGTGTATACACTCTGATTAATGTACTGTATACACTCTGATTAATGTGATATAGACTCTGATTAATGTACTGTATACACTCTGATTAATGTACTGTATACACTCTGATTAATGTACTGTATACACTCTGATTAATGTACTGTATAGACTCTGATTAATGTACTGTATACACTCTGATTAATGTACTGTATACACTCTGATTAATGTACTGTATACACTCTGATTAATGTACTGTATACACTCTGATTAATGTACTGTGTATAGACTCTGATTAATGTACTGTATACACTCTGATTAATGTACTGTATACACTCTGATTAATGTACTGTATACACTCTGATTAATGTACTGTATAGACTCTGATTAATGTACTGTATAGACTCTGACTGTATAATGTAATGTACTGTATGTACTATATACACTCTGATTAATGTACTGTATACACTCTGATTAATACTACTGTATACACTCTGATTAATGTACTGTATACACTCTGATTAATGTACACTCTGATTAATGTACTGTATACACTCTGATTTAATGTACTGTATACACTCTGATTATGTACTGTATATACACTCTGATTAATGTACTGTATAGACTCTGATTAATGTACTGTATACACTCTGATTAATGTACTGTATACACTCTGATTAATGTACTGTATACACTCTGATTAATGTACTCTATACACTCTGATTAATGTACTGTATATTAATGTACTCTGATTAATGTACTGTCTGATTAATGTACTGTATACACTCTGATTAATGTACTGTATAGACTCTGATTAATGTACTGTATACACTCTGATTAATGTACTGATTAATACTGTATACACTCTGATTAATGTACTGTATACACTCTGATTAACTGTATACTGTAGGTACTGACTCTGATTAATGTACTGTATACACTCTGATTAATGTATGCTCTATACACTCTGATTCATCCCCAACTCTGATTAATGTACTCATACACTCTGATTAATGTACTGTATACACTCTGATTAATGTACTGTATACACTCTGATTAATGTACTGTATACACTCTGATTAATGTACTGTATACTCTGCTAATGTACTGTATACACTCTGATTAATGTACTGTATAGACTCTGATTAATGTACTGTATACACTCTGATTAATGTACTGTATCCATTGTAAAAGTACTCTGATTAATGTACTGTATACACTCTGATTAATGTACTGTATACACTCTGATTAATGTACTGTATAGACTCTGATTACTGTATACACTCTGATTAATGTACTGTATACACTCTGATTAATGTACTGTATACACTCTGATTAATGTACTGTATACACTCTGATTAATGTACTGTATACACTCTGATTAATGTACTGTATACTGTATAACTCTGATTAATGCACTGTATACACTCTGATTAATGTACTGCATACACTCTGATTAATGTACTGCATACACTCTGATTAATGTACTGTATAGACTCTGATTAATGTACTGTATACACTCTGATTAATGTACTGTATACACTCTGATTAATGTACTGCATACACTCTGATTAATGTACTGTATAGACTCTGATTAATGCACTGTATAGACTCTGATTAATGTACTGTATACACTCTGATTAATGTACTGTATACACTCTAGATTAATGTACTGTATACTGACTCTGATTAATGTACTGTATACACTCTGATTAATGTACTGTATAGACTCTGATTAATGTACTGTATACACTCTGATTAATGTACTGTATAGACTCTGATTCATATACTGTATACACTCTGATTAATCTAAGTATAAACTGATTAATGTACTGTATACTGTATGTACTGTATGCTTAGGTTTGACGCTTTTTTCTGTATCCCAAAAAATTAATTTATTTCAGATGCAGAAAATTATTAGCTTGCTCTATTCTCTTACTCATCCCCAACTCTGAAGAGGAATTAATCAAGACTGTAGATCAATAAACAACCTGTTATTCTGCCTCTCCCTGCCCATCTGCCATTCCTGCTGAAGATACTTCAGGGTACAGGGAGCTGCTATTGCTGTACCTGGGTTACCAGCATTTTGAAGAAGGTTATCACTGAGAGAGAAACCTGCTCTTATAAGAGCGTTCCATTGTAAAAGTATAGCAGTGTAATAAAACATCAGCACAGGTAAGCATTGTAAAGAATAAAGCATATTGATAACAAAGACAAACCAGAGTCCACTATGATAAACGCAGAGTATAACCACAGGAAAAACCTAAATAATGTGGTCATTTGTAACTCTGGATACATTTCAAATACGTTTTTGTTTGAATATTTGACCCAACAGCAATCTAGAACCTGTCAGATACCAGAACTGTCCATCAGTGGAATTTTCCTTGAAAGGCACTTTGAGTTGCCTGGCGTACTGCACATGACTAGCTTCTAGATTGTGATATAGGCTGCCTAAGTGTTTCAAATTGAAAATAAATTGGGCGAGAATTATGAAGGTACTCGCACCACAATGCAAGGTGCACACTTTTAATCATTGTTATTTATTTACTTTTACAAAAATGGTGCAAAATGCACTTAGCTGTAAACACCTTGACAAATAGGCCCCGAGGTGGCAGCATTCTACATACACTGCCATCTGGTGCTTAAAGTGAGAACTGCTTTAGAAATAATATAACTGGATAACTGACTGCATCTTACAGTGTTAACTGTGCAGTCTTGAGAAAAAGCGAGCGTTTGTCCCCTTTGTGACGTACAATTGATATAAGAAAAAGTAAGGACCAGTTGGCAGAAACCTGCAGCACACTGTTAAACAGTTCAAATGAACAGAATCGTGCAGCACACTGTTATACAGTTCAAATGAACAGAATCGTGCAGCACACTGTTATACAGTTCAAATGAACAGAATCGTGCAGCACACTGTTATACAGTTCAAATGAACAGAATCGTGCAGCACACTGTTATACAGTTCAAATGAACAGAATCGTGCAGCACACTGTTATACAGTTCAAATGAACAGAGAAAAGAGGGAATTGAAAGGGCTTTTTGTATTCATTTACACCAGAGAAGCTCATTTTCCATTATTATTACCTTTTCCTTAAAAACATAAAAACAATAACAGGAAGAAAGTTGTGATTAAAAGTGTGTTTGTTTTAATGTTATTATGTTCTAATTTCTCCAGAGAAGAGGCGAACAAGCAGGGTTTGGATGTAAACACTTAGAAGGCGCCTCCGTTGCTTTCCATTGTCTGAAAATAAAATAAAAAGCATTGATGTCAGTCACTTAACAGTATTGATTAGCTTGACATACTTGAAATTACTCCACCTTTACCCCCCAAAAACACAAGGACTCTGCTAGAATCCAGCGAGACATGCAAACGCATGAGAACCACACAGTGCAAGTACGATACATCACAGAGACACGGAGAGGCTGTGTGTGTTCGTCAGGAGAGGCTGTATATAAGAACATAAGAACAAAAGAACATAAGAAAGTTTACAAACGAGAGGAAGCCATTCGGCCCATCTTGCTCATTTGGTTGTTAGTAGCTTATTGATCCCAGAATCTCATCAAGCAGCTTCTTGAAGGATCCCAGGGTGTCAGCTTCAACAACATTACTGGGGAGTTGATTCCAGACCCTCACAATTCTCTGTGTAAAAAAGTGCCTCCTATTTTCTGTTCTGAATGCCCCTTTGTCTAAACTCCATTTGTGACCCCTGGTCCTTGTTTGTTTTTGCAGGCCGAAAAAGTCCCTTGGGTCGACACTGTCAATACCTTTTAGAATTTTGAATGCTTGAATTAGGTCGCCACGTAGTCTTCTTTGTTTAAGACTGAACAGATTCAATTCTTTTAGCCTGTCTGCATATGACATGCCTTTTAAGCCCGGAAAAATTCTGGTCGCTCTTCTTTGCACTCTTTCTAGAGCAGCAATATCTTTTTTATAGCGAGGTGACCAGAACTGCACACAATATTCAAGATGAGGTCTTACTAGTGCATTGTACAGTTTTAACATTACTTCCCTTGATTTAAATTCAACACTTTTCACAATATATCCAAGCATCTTGTTGGCCTTTTTTATAGCTTCCCCACATTGTCTAGATGAAGACATTTCTGAGTCAACAAAAACTCCTAGGTCTTTTTCATAGATTCCTTCTCCAATTTCAGTATCTCCCATATGATATTTATAATGTACATTTTTATTTCCTGCGTGCAGTACCTTACACTTTTCTCTATTAAATGTCATTTGCCATGTGTCTGCCCAGTTCTGAATCTTGTCTAGATCATTTTGAATGACCTTTGCTGCTGCAACAGTGTTTGCCACTCCTCCTACTTTTGTGTCGTCTGCAAATTTAACAAGTTTGCTTACTATACCAGAATCTAAATCATTAATGTAGATTAGGAATAGCAGAGGACCTAATACTGATCCCTGTGGTACACCGTAGGTTACCACACTCCATTCTGAGGTTTCTCCTCTAATCAGTACTTTCTGTTTTCTACATGTTAACCACTCCCTAATCCATGTACATGTGTTTCCTTGAATCCCAACTGCGTTCAGTTTGAGAATTAATCTTTTGTGCGGGACTTTGTCAAAAGCTTTCTGGAAATCTAAATAAACCATGTCATATGCTTTGCAATTATCCATTATCGATGTTGCATCCTCAAAAAAATCAAGCAAGTTAGTTAGACACGATCTCCCTTTCCTAAAACCATGTTGACTGTCTCCCAGGACCCTGTTACCATATAGGTAATTTTCCATTTTGGATCTTATTATAGTTTCCATAAGTTTGCATATAATAGAAGTCAGGCTTACTGGTCTGTAGTTACCTGGTTCAGTTTTGTTTCCCTTTTTGTGGATCGGTATTACGTTTGCAATTTTCCAGTCTGTCGGTACCACCCCTGTGTCAAGAGACTGCTGCATGATCTTGGTTAGCGGTTTGTAAATTACTTCTTTCATTTCTTTGAGTACTACTGGGAGGATCTCATCCGGCCCAGGGGATTTGTTTATTTTAAGAGCTCCTAGTCCCTTTAACACTTCTGCCTCAGTTATGCTAAAGTTATTTAAAACTGGATAGGAACTGGATGACATGTGGGGCATGTTGTCAGTATCTTCCTTTGTAAAAACTTGTGAAAAGTAATCATTTAACATATTTGCTATTTTTTTTTCTTCCTCTACAATTTTGCCATTTGTATCTCTTAAACATTTAATCTCCTCTTTGAATGTTCTCTTGCTGTTGTAATATTGGAAAAACATTTTGGAATTGGTTTTAGCTCCCTTAGCAATGTTCATTTCTATTTCTCTCTTGGCCTTTCTAACTTCCTTTTTGACTTGCGTTTGCAGTTCCGTGTACTCTTTCTGCGTACTTTCTTTTCGGTCCTTTTTTAATGCTCTGTAAAGTGCCTTTTTTCGCTGAATATTTTTTTTAATTGATCTATTAAACCATTTTGGCAATTTAGTTTTACATTTAGATTTGTCTACTTTAGGGATGTAATTGTTTTGCGCCTCTAGTACTACATTTTTGAAGAACAACCATCCTTCTTCTGTGGGTGTTTTCTCTATTTTACTTCAATCTACTTCTGTAAGTCTCTGTTTCATACCTTCATAGTTTGCTTTTCTAAAATTGTAAACCTTAGCAATACAGATAGATTGATTGATTGATTGATGTACACCTTGTGTGATCCTTGCATCATCGCTGCCTAACCCTGGCATTGTGTGTGCAAGGCAGGCATCCCTCCTTATCCTCATTTCATCCTGGCACAGATCCTGCTTTAAACTTGCATTTATGGTCTTGCTTGACCCTAGCATGACCTCCAAGGGAACTCCCAATATCAGCAATGGGTGAATTCCTTGCTTCCTAGCTGGATCATTTAAACAGTTTGATATTTATAGACTGTTGTTAATGAATATAGCAACAGTCCAGCAGTTTATAAATGTCAAACAGCATTTCATTAATAACAAGGTTCTGAATAACTAGCATTAAAGCTCAGTGACCCGGGTCAGGCGTCTGTTGTAGTGTCATATACATGAAACACACAGTTTAGAGCACACGCTATATACATACTGCACTGCATGTTTTAATACGGACAGAATAAACCCTTATGCGGAAAAAGAGGCCAGACATATTACATATTTACATTTTGGATAATGTATATTTATTGGGAAGTATAATAACTCCCCATATATATATATATATATATATATATATATATATATATATATATATATATATATATATATATATACATATATAAATAATTAAATTTTGATTTAAAATAGGTTAAACCAATTATAGTTATTGCCGCTAAGGTAAGGTGTTTATAATGAAGTAGTTGTGGCCTCCAGCCACCAGGTGGTACTAAAACAGCAGTTGTAGCTGAGCTCCCTCCTAGACTTGAGCCCTACGCATTAGAAGAGGCTATTTAGTGATCTTGTTTATTGAGTTTGTTTAAACATATTGTAGTATTTTTAATGTGTTTAATAGGTATGAATGGGCATTAACTGCATGATAACAGCGGATACTTACTCCCCAGATCCAGTCAATGTAGTCTGAGACCCGAGTGAATACCGTTGGCTTCCTGTAGGTGTTACAGATGACGGGGCCAAAGCTTGCAATGCCATGGACTTGCCACACTCCCTCAACCAGACAGCTCAGCGGACCTCCGGAGTCTCCCTGAGTGAGGAGAGGTAGAAGGGAACGCTGGGAAACAGGTACAGCTGCTCGCTCCACAGTTTAACACAGATATTCCACAAGCAGCCTGTACTGTCTTCGTTGCAATTATTTTGATGAAAGGGAACGTGTGTGAGCATTGCATGTGACATGGCATGGTCGTTTTTATTTCTCCTGGAGGTATTAAAACACGGGCATGTTCACTTTGTGTGGAGACAGCCTGTGTAAATGAGATAGAGGGAGTATCTGGGACTGGTCAGTGTAAGCAGTCTTTCATTTCCTCACACAGTCAGAACACAGCCTGTGTAAATGAGATAGAGGGAGTATCTGGGACTGGTCAGTGTAAGCAGTCTTTCATTTCCTCACACAGTCAGAACACAGCCTGTGTAAATGAGATAGAGGGAGTATCTGGGACTGGTCAGTGTAAGCAGTCTTTCATTTCCTCACACAGTCAGAACACAGCCTATGTAAATAAGATAGAGGGAGTATCTGGGACTGGTCAGTGTAAGCATTTACACTGACCAGTCTTTCATTTCCTCACCTGACACCCGGCCAGACTTCCGTCCCCCCCGGCACAGATCACTTTGTCACTGGAGTAGAAGTCCCAGTATTCCCGAGTGGAGCAGGTCAGGGTGTCAATCACAGGGAGGAGGGCCTGGAGCAGCACCGGAGAGGCCTCCCCTCCACCTGGGGAACAAGAGTGAGCAGCCTGTTAGAATGCTGGAGCTGTGACAATGAGCTCATCGATCATTCATGCATTGACTCATCACCCTGTGTAACAGGAATGAGCAGGCTGTTAGAATACTGGAGCTGTGACAATGAGCTCATCGATCATTCATGCATTGACTCATCACCCTGTGTAACAGGAATGAGCAGGCTGTTAGAATACTGGAGCTGTGACAATGAGCTCATCGATCATTCATGCATTGACTCATCACCCTGTGTAACAGGAATGAGCAGGCTGTTAGAATACTGGAGCTGTGACAATGAGCTCATCGATCATTCATGCATCGACTCATCACCCTGTGTAACAGGAATGAGCAGGCTGTTAGAATACTGGAGCTGTGACAATGAGCTCATCGATCATTCATGCATTGACTCATCACCCTGTGTAACAGGAATGAGCAGGCTGTTAGAATACTGGAGCTGTGACAATGAGCTCATCGATCATTCATGCATCGACTCATCACCCTGTGTAACAGGAATGAAAAGCTGTGTCATGCAGGTGAGATGTGATTGCTTTTCCCAGTACACCACCTCCCCTACTCCAGTTCCAGTCCTGACAAGGATGGCTATCAGACTCATTCATACCCTTACCTTCCCTCTCTCTCAAAGCATGGCCACAAATTCACGATGCATTCTGACTGAATATCACAGGTATAACACCTGAATATCTCATGCACTTCTGGAATCATTCCTTTTCAATTCAACCATAATTCATGTAGAATTAATGACCCAAATTCATTCCATGTTCCTTTGTAACAAATTATATTGCTCTCATGTATGAGACATGATGCGTTCATGCCTGAATCAACAGCTCCCAGAGCACTAACACTTCTCCCAACCCCCTGGTGGCGAGTGAGAGGGTTTCAATTAACGAAGAATAAACAGAGAATTCATTAGGAACGGGTGGAGGGGAACGGGGAACCAAAATGTTTTAAAACCCTGATGAATGAACAGGGCTGAATTGAAAATGAATTGCTTTAGGACTCAGAGAAGGTGCAGAAGATGTGTTATTCCTGTGGGATATGTTGGTGAGTGTGATGCAAAGCGCCCGTACTCTCTGTGAGGCCCCAGCCAGTGATGTAACATGGGAAGCCGCTGGGCAGGATATCTCCGGGGCGGGGTAACACTGCAATCTTTACAGTGCCACTGTCAAACGCAGGCCTCTCCAGGTGAAGCAGGGCAATGTCGAACCTAAAAACAAATATATTGTTTAGGAAAGATTTACATGAAGGGTCTTTAACTACTGTATACTTATAGTAGTCATATAGTAAATCCATGTGGACTTATATAGTAGTCATATAGTAAATCCATGTAGACACATCATTGCAATGGTATTACAATGTATTGTGTTAATCTTTTTGTAGCACAATTGTATCAGAAAAGGGTTAGGGTTAGGGTTAGAGGGGTAAGGGTTAGGGTTAGGGTTAGAGGGGTAAGGGTTAGGGTTAGGGTTAGGGGGTAAGGGTTAGGGTTAGGGTTTGGTTTATATCATGCAAAATAAATGTACACATTAAGTACATTGTAACTGTGCATAATAGCATTGTATTGATGTATAAGTACACATGGATTTACTAAGTAACTGTGATGAAAACACACAGTAATTAGAGACACCTAAAAATGTTACTATTCCCAAAAAACTATTCCCAATAAATGGAACAGTTTAACATTAGTCGTCAGTTAACATTTCGAAAGGTCGGTGTGTGACTCACCCTTTATCTAAAGCGCCAGTCCATTGCTGGTGTATGATGACCTTATCCACAGCCCTGTGGTACTCAGTTCCTTCATTCTCAAACAGGTTGTGCTCACCTAGAGCCACTCGATAAATAGCACCATCATCACTAGAAAAGCAGACCACAGTCCATTCACAAGGGATCGGCTGTCTTAAACACTGCTGCATGCTTGCATTTATTCAGTGAGATATGCACGAGGATACAGTAAACCAAGAAAGAAAGAAAGACATCTGCTGCTCCTATCAATTCATGTTTATACATGTAGGATTAAGGCTAGCACTGGGGTTCAATTGAAATGATAGAAAGAAAGAAACAGACTTACACAGCCATTTGCAAAGCTTTGTGAGTATGCTATACGTGTTACAGCTCTGGGCTCTGTTGAGAGTCCTGTATACTGTTATGTGAGTATGCTATAGGTGTTACAGCACTGGGCTCTGCTGAGAGTCCTGTATACTGTTATGTGAGTATGCTATAGGTGTTACAGCACTGGGCTCTGTTGAGAGTCCTGTATACTGTTATGTGAGTATGCTATAGGTGTTACAGCACTGGGCTCTGCTGAGAGTCCTGTATACTGTTATGTGAGTATGCTATAGGTGTTACAGCACTGGGCTCTGTTGAGAGTCCTGTATACTGTTATGTGAGTATGCTATAGGTGTTAAAGCACAGGGCTCTGTTGAGAGTCTTGTATACTGTTATGTGAGTATGCTATAGGTATTACAGCACTGGGCTCTGCTGAGCGTCCTGTATACTGTTATGTGAGTATGCTATAGGTGTTACAGCACTGGGCTCTGTTGAGAGTCCTGTATACTGTTATGTGAGTATGCTATAGGTGTTACAGCACTGGGCTCTGTTGAGAGTCTTGTATACTGTTATGTGAGTATGCTATAGGTATTACAGCACTGGGCTCTGCTGAGAGTCCTGTATACTGTTATGTGAGTATGCTATAGGTGTTACAGCACTGGGCTCTGCTGAGAGTCCTGTATACTGTTATGTGAGTATGCTATAGGTGTTACAGCACTGGGCTCTGTTGAGAGTCCTGTATACTGTTATGTGAGTATGCTATAGGTATTACAGCACTGGGCTCTGCTGAGAGTCCTGTATACTGTTATGTGAGTATGCTATAGGTGTTACAGCACTGGGCTCTGTTGAGAGTCCTGTATACTGTTATGTGAGTATGCTATAGGTGTTACAGCACTGGGCTCTGCTGAGAGTCCTGTATACTGTTATGTGAGTATGCTATAGGTGTTACAGCACTGGGCTCTGCTGAGAGTCCTGTATACTGTTATGTGAGTATGCTATAGGTATTACAGCACTGGGCTCTGCTGAGAGTCCTGTATACTGTTATGTGAGTATGCTATAGGTGTTACAGCACTGGGCTCTGTTGAGAGTCCTGTATACTGTTATGTGAGTATGCTATAGGTGTTACAGCACTGGGCTCTGCTGAGAGTCCTGTATACTGTTATGTGAGTATGCTATAGGTGTTACAGCACTGGGCTCTGTTGAGAGTCCTGTATACTGTTATGTGAGTATGCTATAGGTGTTACAGCACTGGGCTCTGCTGAGAGTCCTGTATACTGTTATGTGAGTATGCTATAGGTGTTACAGCACTGGGCTCTGCTGAGAGTCCTGTATACTGTTATGTGAGTATGCTATAGGTGTTACAGCACTGGGCTCTGCTGAGAGTCCTGTATACTGTTATGTGAGTATGCTATAGGTGTTACAGCACTGGGCTCTGTTGAGAGTCCTGTATACTGTTATGTGAGTATGCTATAGGTGTTACAGCACTGGGCTCTGTTGAGAGTCCTGTATACTGTTATGTGAGTATGCTATAGGTGTTACAGCACTGGGCTCTGCTGAGAGTCCTGTATACTGTTATGTGAGTATGCTATAGGTGTTACAGCACTGGGCTCTGTTGAGAGTCCTGTATACTGTTATGTGAGTATGCTATAGGTGTTACAGCACTGGGCTCTGCTGAGAGTCCTGTATACTGTTATGTGAGTATGCTATAGGTGTTACAGCACTGGGCTCTGCTGAGAGTCCTGTATACTGTTATGTGAGTATGCTATAGGTGTTACAGCACTGGGCTCTGCTGAGAGTCCTGTATACTGTTATGTGAGTATGCTATAGGTGTTACAGCACTGGGCTCTGCTGAGAGTCCTGTATACTGTTATGTGAGTATGCTATAGGTGTTACAGCACTGGGCTCTGCTGAGAGTCCTGTATACTGTTATGTGAGTATGCTATAGGTGTTACAGCACTGGGCTCTGCTGAGAGTCCTGTATACTGTTATGTGAGTATGCTATAGGTGTTACAGCACTGGGCTCTGTTGAGAGTCCTGTATACTGTTATGTGAGTATGCTATAGGTGTTACAGCACTGGGCTCTGCTGAGAGTCCTGTATACTGTTATGTGAGTATGCTATAGGTGTTACAGCACTGGGCTCTGCTGAGAGTCCTGTATACTGTTATGTGAGTATGCTATAGGTGTTACAGCACTGGGCTCTGCTGAGAGTCCTGTATACTGTTATGTGAGTATGCTATAGGTATTACAGCACTGGGCTCTGCTGAGAGTCCTGTATACTGTTATGTGAGTATGCTATAGGTGTTACAGCACTGGGCTCTGTTGAGAGTCCTGTATACTGTTATGTGAGTATGCTATAGGTGTTACAGCACTGGGCTCTGCTGAGAGTCCTGTATACTGTTATGTGAGTATGCTATAGGTATTACAGCACTGGGCTCTGCTGAGAGTCCTGTATACTGTTATGTGAGTATGCTATAGGTGTTACAGCACTGGGCTCTGCTGAGAGTCCTGTATACTGTTATGTGAGTATGCTATAGGTGTTACAGCACTGGGCTCTGCTGAGAGTCCTGTATACTGTTATGTGAGTATGCTATAGGTGTTACAGCACTGGGCTCTGTTGAGAGTCCTGTATACTGTTATGTGAGTATGCTATAGGTGTTACAGCACTGGGCTCTGCTGAGAGTCCTGTATACTGTTATGTGAGTATGCTATAGGTATTACAGCACTGGGCTCTGCTGAGAGTCCTGTATACTGTTATGTGAGTATGCTATAGGTGTTACAGCACTGGGCTCTGCTGAGAGTCCTGTATACTGTTATGTGAGTATGCTATAGGTGTTACAGCACTGGGCTCTGTTGAGAGTCCTGTATACTGTTATGTGAGTATGCTATAGGTGTTACAGCACTGGGCTCTGTTGAGAGTCCTGTATACTGTTATGTGAGTATGCTATAGGTGTTACAGCACTGGGCTCTGTTGAGAGTCCTGTATACTGTTATGTGAGTATGCTATAGGTGTTACAGCACTGGGCTCTGTTGAGAGTCCTGTATACTGTTATGTGAGTATGCTATAGGTGTTACAGCACTGGGCTCTGTTGAGAGTCCTGTATACTGTTATGTGAGTATGCTATAGGTGTTACAGCACTGGGCTCTGCTGAGAGTCCTGTATACTGTTATGTGAGTATGCTATAGGTGTTACAGCACTGGGCTCTGTTGAGAGTCCTGTATACTGTTATGTGAGTATGCTATAGGTGTTACAGCACTGGGCTCTGCTGAGAGTCCTGTATACTGTTATGTGAGTATGCTATAGGTGTTACAGCACTGGGCTCTGTTGAGAGTCCTGTATACTGTTATGTGAGTATGCTATAGGTATTACAGCACTGGGCTCTGCTGAGAGTCCTGTATACTGTTATGTGAGTATGCTATAGGTATTACAGCACTGGGCTCTGTTGAGAGTCCTGTATACTGTTATGTGAGTATGCTATAGGTATTACAGCACTGGGCTCTGCTGAGAGTCCTGTATACTGTTATGTGAGTATGCTATAGGTGTTACAGCACTGGGCTCTGTTGAGAGTCCTGTATACTGTTATGTGAGTATGCTATAGGTGTTACAGCACTGGGCTCTGTTGAGAGTCCTGTATACTGTTATGTGAGTATGCTATAGGTGTTACAGCACTGGGCTCTGCTGAGAGTCCTGTATACTGTTATGTGAGTATGCTATAGGTGTTACAGCACTGGGCTCTGTTGAGAGTCCTGTATACTGTTATGTGAGTATGCTATAGGTATTACAGCACTGGGCTCTGCTGAGAGTCCTGTATACTGTTATGTGAGTATGCTATAGGTGTTACAGCACTGGGCTCTGCTGAGAGTCCTGTATACTGTTATGTGAGTATGCTATAGGTGTTACAGCACTGGGCTCTGTTGAGAGTCCTGTATACTGTTATGTGAGTATGCTATAGGTGTTACAGCACTGGGCTCTGTTGAGAGTCCTGTATACTGTTATGTGAGTATGCTATAGGTGTTACAGCACTGGGCTCTGCTGAGAGTCCTGTATACTGTTATGTGAGTATGCTATAGGTATTACAGCACTGGGCTCTGCTGAGAGTCCTGTATACTGTTATGTGAGTATGCTATAGGTGTTACAGCACTGGGCTCTGCTGAGAGTCCTGTATACTGTTATGTGAGTATGCTATAGGTATTACAGCACTGGGCTCTGTTGAGAGTCCTGTATACTGTTATGTGAGTATGCTATAGGTGTTACAGCACTGGGCTCTGCTGAGAGTCCTGTATACTGTTATGTGAGTATGCTATAGGTGTTACAGCACTGGGCTCTGTTGAGAGTCCTGTATACTGTTATGTGAGTATGCTATAGGTGTTACAGCACTGGGCTCTGTTGAGAGTCCTGTATACTGTTATGTGAGTATGCTATAGGTGTTACAGCACTGGGCTCTGCTGAGAGTCCTGTATACTGTTATGTGAGTATGCTATAGGTGTTACAGCACTGGGCTCTGCTGAGAGTCCTGTATACTGTTATGTGAGTATGCTATAGGTATTACAGCACTGGGCTCTGCTGAGAGTCCTGTATACTGTTATGTTCGTATGCTATAGGTATTACAGCACTGGGCTCTGCTGAGAGTCCTGTATACTGTTATGTTCGTATGCTATAGGTATTACAGCACTGGGCTCTGTTGAGAGTCCTGTATACTGTTATGTGAGTATGCTATAGGTGTTACAGCACTGGGCTCTGTTGAGAGTCCTGTATACTGTTATGTGAGTATGCTATAGGTGTTACAGCACTGGGCTCTGTTGAGAGTCCTGTATACTGTTATGTGAGTATGCTATAGGTGTTACAGCACTGGGCTCTGTTGAGAGTCCTGTATACTGTTATGTGAGTATGCTATAGGTGTTACAGCACTGGGCTCTGCTGAGAGTCCTGTATACTGTTATGTGAGTATGCTATAGGTGTTACAGCACTGGGCTCTGCTGAGAGTCCTGTATACTGTTATGTGAGTATGCTATAGGTATTACAGCACTGGGCTCTGCTGAGAGTCCTGTATACTGTTATGTGAGTATGCTATAGGTGTTACAGCACTGGGCTCTGTTGAGAGTCCTGTATACTGTTATGTGAGTATGCTATAGGTGTTACAGCACTGGGCTCTGCTGAGAGTCCTGTATACTGTTATGTGAGTATGCTATAGGTGTTACAGCACTGGGCTCTGCTGAGAGTCCTGTATACTGTTATGTGAGTATGCTATAGGTGTTACAGCACTGGGCTCTGTTGAGAGTCCTGTATACTGTTATGTGAGTATGCTATAGGTATTACAGCACTGGGCTCTGCTGAGAGTCCTGTATACTGTTATGTGAGTATACTATAGGTGTTACAGCACTGGGCTCTGCTGAGAGTCCTGTATACTGTTATGTTCGTATGCTATAGGTATTACAGCACTGGGCTCTGTTGAGAGTCCTGTATACTGTTATGTGAGTATGCTATAGGTGTTACAGCACTGGGCTCTGTTGAGAGTCTTGTATACTGTTATGTGAGCATGCTATAGGTATTACAGCACTGGGCTCTGCTGAGAGTCCTGTATACTGTTATGTGAGTATACTATAGGTGTTACAGCACTTTGCTCTGCTGAGAGTCCTGTATACTGTTATGTTCGTATGCTATAGGTATTACAGTACTGGGCTCTGTTGAGAGTCCTGTATACTGTTATGTGAGTATGCTATAGGTGTTACAGCACTGGGCTCTGTTGAGAGTCCTGTATACTGTTATGTGAGTATGCTATAGGTGTTACAGCACTGGGCTCTGTTGAGAGTCCTGTATACTGTTATGTGAGTATGCTATAGGTGTTACAGCACTGGGCTCTGCTGAGAGTCCTGTATACTGTTATGTGAGTATGCTATAGGTGTTACAGCACTGGGCTCTGCTGAGAGTCCTGTATACTGTTATGTGAGTATGCTATAGGTGTTACAGCACTGGGCTCTGTTGAGAGTCCTGTATACTGTTATGTGAGTATGCTATAGGTGTTACAGCACTGGGCTCTGTTGAGAGTCCTGTATACAGTCCTGTTATGAGGTTAGCCTTCACGCTGCACCTTCAGCTGTGATCACAATTGAACTTACAAATCCACACAGTGAGCTGCAGTCATGACCCAGAAGGGAGAAATCAGGCTTCCTCCACAGGTGTGAGCCCAGCCTCCTGCATTGGGGTAGGTGTACTGCAGAGAGATCTGCAAACCAAACAGGTTCATGTTATAAAGGGGCTAACTTCACAGTCATGAGTCACACCAAAGCCTTTTACAAGTGTGTGCTGGAAACACCAACACTGCTGCACCTTGGATGATAAAGCGATCTCACCTCTCCAGTTTCAGTCAGTAGTCAAACATGTCTGGAACATGAGTCCTGCAGCATTTAATACCAATGGGACAAATAGATAGGATATGTTGTAGAATATGACATTTAAAGAAAGTGTAACATGTGCTACTAAAAGACTGGTACAATCAATCAAACAAAGACTGGTTCAGACAGGGAAATCATTTTAACATTACATCAAATCAGCTGAACACACTATGTAACACAATTTTTGTTCCTGGGTAGTAAGTGTTATTTCCTAACTGCTTATGCCTCAAAAGTATAGAAAATGGCTATTATTCCCCACAAACTTTGCTTTTGTGACCGGGATAGTGATATTTTGAAATTTACCTATTTCCAATAAGAAAACGGGCGAATTTATGTCTTTTCGTTCACATAAAGTCAGAAAAAAACAACATTTGAATCCAAATTAACATGTATTTATACTAAGGTAATACAAAAATGACTACAAAAGATTTAGAAGTGAGTAGTTTTTCGGGATTTACGATTACACTGTAAATCACTTTCACGAATCAGCCCCCAAATGTAGTCTCCCATCATGTTCTCATTATACTGTCCTTGGTAGCAGCGTTCAAAGTCCAGTATATCCTGGTGGAAGCGCTCGCCTTGCACCTCCGAGTACGCTCCCATGTTCTCCTTGAATTTATCAAGATGAGCATCAAGGATATTGACTTTGAGGGACATCCTACAGCCCATTGTGCCGTAGTTCTTCACCAGAGTCTCAACCAGCTCCACATAGTTTTCGGCCTTGTGATTGCCCAGGAAGCCCCGAACCACTGCGACAAAGCTGTTCCAAGCCACTTTCTCCTTACTAGTGAGCTTCTTGGTGAATTCATTGCACTCCAGGATCTTCTTTATCTGTGGTCCGACGAAGACACCGGCTTTGACCTTTGCCTCAGACAGCTTAGGGAAGAAGTCTTGAAGGTACTTGAAGGCTGCCGACTCCTTATCTAGAGCTCTGACAAATTGTTTCATAAGGCCCAATTTGATGTGCAGTGGTGGCATCAGCACCTTCCGGGGGTCCACCAGTGGCTCCCACTTGACGTTGTTCCTCCTCACAGAGAACTCGGTCCGCTGTGGCCAGTCCCGCCTGTGGTAGTGCGCCTTGGTGTCCCTGCTGTCCCAAAGGCAAAGATAGCAGGGAAACTTGGTAAAACCGCCTCGGAGACCCATCAGGAATGCCACCATTGCAGCCTGTTGATGCCATCTCAGAAAAATGCAGATATGTGTCCACTTAGGCAGCTGGAACTAAACTGAACTGGTGGGCTTAAGGCCCCTGTATTTATACTACTATTTATATTACTGGAAAGTTCTAGAAGTTACTCCAAGTTTACTCAGCACTGAATCTATCTGGAATGTTCTGGAAAATAGGTAAATTTCAATATATCACTGTACTGGTCACAAAAGCAAAGTTTGTGGGGAATAATAGCCATTTTCTATACTTTTGAGGCATAAGCAATTAGGAAATAACACTTACTACCCAGGAACCAAAAAAATAAATTAAAAAAATTGTTACACGGTGATATCAATCACTTTAACCTTAGATCAAATCAGCTGAATATCAATCACTTTAACCTTAGATCAAATCAGCTGAATATCAATGACTTTAACCTTAGATCAAATCAGCTGAATATCAATCACTTTAACCTTAGATCAAATCGCCTGAATATTTATAGGGGTCCCTGCAGGCTCTACTACAGGGGTCCCCTGGTCCTGCAGAGCTGCAGGTTCTACTACAGGGGTCCCCTGGTCCTTCAGAGCTTCAGGGTCTGCTGCAGGGGTTCCCTGGTCCTGCAGAGCTGCAGGGTCTGCTGCAGGGGTCCCCTGGTACTGCAGAGTTGCAGGGTCTGCTGCAGGGGTCCCCTGGTCCTGCAGAGCTGCAGGGTCTGCTGCAGAGGTCCCCTGGTCCTGCAGAGTTGCAGGGTCTGCTGCAGGGGTCCCCTGGTCCTGCAGAGCTGCAGGGTCTGCTGCAGGGGTCCCCTGGTCCTGCAGAGCTGCAGGGTCTGCTGCAGGGGTCCCCTGGTCCTGCAGAGTTGCAGGGTCTGCTGCAGGGGTCCCCTGGTCCTGCAGAGTTGCAGGGTCTGCTGGTTTTCATTTCAACCAAGCTCTCACTTGCTTAACTGCACCAGTTATTGGTGTAATTAGTCAGGATTAGCATGTGTTCAGATCTTTAGCCACTGATGATGTAGAGACACCTAGAAAACCTGCTGGACAGGTGCTCTCCAGGACCAGGGGTGGAGACCCCTGCTCTATTGTATAGTAAAGAACATTTTATTTTATACTTGTATTGAAACAACTACTAAATATCTTTACCTGCCAAGGCCAGCTATTGGGTTTAACCTCATCCCCTCCGACAACCTTGTGGGCTTTTGGTTTGTTCATGACAGTGAAGTCATCCACAGCTCCCTCTCCACAGACCGGCCCTGAAGGATATCAAAGGTATATACCATTAGTATCGCTAGCCCTGGTTTGCAGTTTCTTTTGGTTTGTTCATGACAGTGAAGTCATCCACAGCTCCCTCTCCAGAGACCAGCCCTGAAGGATATCAAAGGTATATACCATTAGTATCGCTAGCCCTGGTTTGCAGTTTCTTTTGGTTTGTTCATGACAGTGAAGTCATACACAGCTCCCTCTCCAGAGACCAGCCCTGAAGGATATCAAAGGTATATACCGTTAGTATCGCTAGCCCTGGTTTGCAGTTTCTTTTGGTTTGTTCATGACAGTGAAGTCATACACAGCTCCCTCTCCAGAGACCAGCCCTGAAGGATATCAAAGGTATATACCATTAGTATCGCTAGCCCTGGTTTGCAGTTTCTTTTGGTTTGTTCATGACAGTGAAGTCATACACAGCTCCCTCTCCAGAGACCAGCCCTGAAGGATATCAAAGGTATATACCGTTAGTATCGATAGCCCTGGTTTGCAGTTTCTTTTGGTTTGTTCATGACAGTGAAGTCATACACAGCTCCCTCTCCAGAGACCAGCCCTGAAGGATATCAAAGGTATATACCATTAGTATCGCTAGCCCTGGTTTGCAGTTTCTTTTGGTTTGTTCATGACAGTGAAGTCATACACAGCTCCCTCTCCAGAGACCAGCCCTGAAGGATATCAAAGGTATATACCGTTAGTATCATTAGCCCTGGTTAGCAGTTTCTAAGCTAATGGCAACAGTCACCTACAAGATTCTATTGCTTTTGCTAAATTACTTCAAATAGAAATTAGTTAGGAATGAATCTAAACTGTTGTGGCTCAGACGTGTTTAAAATAAACTGGTTTAAAATGGACTTACCCAGGAGAGCCACGATCAATAAATGCCACATTCTGAATTGTTTGACTTGAACTGAAATGAGAGCGCTGAGGCTTCCCTATTGACTTATATAGAGTGCTGCTTGATAAGGAGTTCCACTCCATTGGAACAGGGCTGCTGTTATTTTAAAGAGAGGTCAAGATAAGAAAGCTTGCATGGGATTGAATTGCTCAACCTGTTTGTAAAGCAATTGGAATTGATGAAGACTACAACAACAGTTATAAGGCATCCTGTATAGTGTGTCAGAAGTTTCTAGAGTTTCCTTTCATTTTGTCATGTTTTACATTAGTCTGGGTGTTTTGTTTTTCTCCCCAGTTTTACCACTAGGTCTCTCTGTTATGTACTATAATAAAAAATGTTAAATATCTAGAAACCCACTGTCGAGACATTCCTCCATTCCCACGAATGACGCCAACATACCGGCATGATATTATTATCTGTAACCAGCAACGCTTTGTAAATGAATTGCAATAATATTGAATAAACCCAACGTCATCATTCAATATCGTACAGAACTGCTTTACTGAACACATGCTCCTGCACCTCATCAAGTCTATTCAATATCGTATAGGACTGCTTTACTGAACACACGCTCCTGCACCTCATCAAGTCTATTCAATATCGTATAGGACTGCTTTACTTAACACACACTCCTGCACCTCATCAAGTCTATTCAATATCGTATAGGACTGCTTTACTGAACACACACTCCTGCACCTCATCAATTCTATTCAATATCGTATAGGACTGCTTTACTTAACACACGCTCCTGCACCTCGTCAAGTCTATTCAATATCGTATAGGACTGCTTTACTGAACACACACTCCTGCACCTCATCAAGTCTATTCAATATCGTATAGGACTGCTTTACTGAACACACACTCCTGCACCTCATCAATTCTATTCAATATCGTATAGGACTGCTTTACTTAACACACGCTCCTGCACCTCGTCAAGTCTATTCAATATCGTATAGGACTGCTTTACTGAACACACGCTCCTGCACCTCATCAAATCTATTCAATATCCAATAGGACTGCTTTACTGAACACACGCTCCTGCACCTCATTAAGTCTATTCAATATCCAATAGGACTGCTTTACTGAACACACGCTCCTGCACCTCATCAAGTCTATTCAATATCGTATAGGACTGCTTTACTGAACACACGCTCCTGCACCTCATCAAGTCTATTCAATATCGTATAGGACTGCTTTACTGAACACACGCTCCTGCACCTCATCAAGTCTATTCAATATCCAATAGGACTGGAGAATATTCTGCAGGGTAGCTATTTACCAGCAACTCCTTTTATGCAGCTGTTGGTTTCCCACATTATTGCAAAGCTTCCGAAACAAATGTTGCATGGATCAACACTTCCCACACTAACCAGTTACTTCAAATAAACCAAGATAGTACATTTCACAGTGCTGACAAGTAATTTGTCTCATGCTGGTGAGAGGTACCAAAAAGAAGAACGAGAACCCCCCCCCCCCATTTTAACACAGAAATACAGCATTCAGCCAGTCAATAAAATGCAGGGAAAAGTGTGTCTGTCACTCACACAAGGGGGAGACTGTGAGTCACACAAACAATCAGACTTGCAGTCAACAACCTACCAAGATTCTGACAATGTAATGCAAACCAATCATGGATTTAGAATCTGCCATGTGACCATGTCAGAATGAAGGACGGCAGCTGCAGCGGAACTACACTGCTGTTGTTTTCTTTTTTAGATGAAATGAGAGAAAATCAAAACATATAACTTATCTTAGACAGCTCTGTTTTCAGACACTGTCCATCATTTCAGCCATTGTATTGGGAATTGATAGTTCCAATGTAGGTAATTTTTCATTTAACTGAAATGTATAATATTGTAGCAATCCTGGGGGGAGGGAAGAATCAGGGTTGTGTGAATAGCTGGGTTGTGTATGTGCGTGCAGTGGTTGCATGGTGTGTGTGTGTGTGTGTGTGTGTGTGTGTGTGTGTGTGTGTGTGTGTGTGTGTGTGTGCGCGCGCGCGGGGTTGCATGGTCTGTGTGTGTGCGTGTGTGTGTGCAGGGGTTGCATGGTCTGTGTGTGTGTGTGTGTGTGTGTGTGTGTGTGGGCGCGCACACCTGTCTGTCCAGCTAGTTGTGCAATCTGTCTAGCTGCTACCGTAGGTGCACACCAGGTATAAGCCACCTGGTGGGTCGGTACAGCCAGCAGCTGCCAACGCCGAATCCTGGGTGGCGGATATTTAACCCGGTAAACTCGGTATCTGAGTATGTGGTTGTGGAACCCTTAGTGGGGGAAATACCATCAAAAGGCCTTTCAGGCCATCCAGTACCATCTCCAGCCATCTCGACTATGTCTTGCCTTTGGATACAGATGGTTCTGGACAGGAGAGTGAGGTCGACGTTGCACAACTTTCCCTCACTTCAATCCAATTCAAAGCACGAGTCATAGCACCACTACCACCATCATTAAGATACTGGCCGTTCAAAGTCCTGTGGCGATGGGCGAACGACAAAGTAGCAGGTGTGGATACACTGGGAGCTGTAGCCATGGACCCACACACAGGCGGCTCAGGCTATAGGGTCGTTTTTCACTGGATTGAAGCAGCAGTGGAATTCGACAATCCCCTGAGCGTCTGAGCAGCCCTATTTAGAATTGCACTGCTCACCTCCTTAGTATGAGGAAGGGGCTAGAAAAGGTGCCCTAAACATTGTCTGCTTCGCATTGCCTGGCTGAATTGGGTTTGCTGTAAAATTTCACCTGGTCAACCAACTGTCAAGGTTACCTAAGGGTATAAATGATTGTCTGATGACCTTGAAGCGCCTCCTACCAGCAAAAATCATGCACCTATAATCAGTGCCTATGCCCTGACCATGACTAACCCTGATGAGGTTAAAGATACATTTTTATATCAAGTATATAATAGATGCCACCCCTCCCCTCCTCCTGCTCACACATTGACATGCAGTCATGTTTCTCAAAATAGTCCATTCCAATGAGATTAAAAAAATCCCCCAAACGCTGACCATCGTTTTATCAGCTGTGGGCAGCACTGACTGTACTTACATATACTCAATGAGGAAACGTAGACAGAGCACGCAGCACAAAGCATACAAAACCATATCTTTCCCAGGTTTAACAGTTCAGTATTAAACTCCAAAGAAGCACAAACTATATACAGTCAGTTTTCTTCAATGTGCTCAATTTATTTACAGGCTGTTTGCCAGGAATACAAGCCTGTCGTCCTGCTCTGGATTCAAGGTGACGTGCTTTATGTTTACATGGAATACACAGAGGGGCGTACTTACAAAGCATTTTCAAAACTGATTCGCTGGTAGGATGGGACCAGCAAATCAGATGCTAGTTAACACAAGCAGGAAATGAAGAGCACGCCCACTGCTTGACTGGCAGAAATACTGTAAATAGCAAAGCAGGGCAGTTTCGTTGATAAACTTAAATAATGCTTTTAAGTATACATATTACAAAAATGCAATTATTGAAATTGATTATATATATATATATATAAACACTACCGGTCAAAAGTTTTAGAACACCCCCATTTTTCCAGTTTTTATTGAAATTTAAGCAGTTCAAATCCAGTGAATAACCTGAAATGGTGCAAAGGTAAGCGGTAAACTACCAGAGGTTAAAAAAAAAAAGTTTAGGTTACCAAAAACAGAAAAATAACGTACATTTCAGAGTTATACAAAAAGGCCTTTTTCAGGGAACAAGTAATAGGGTTAACAACTTACAGCTGTTCTGCAGCAATGGAAGTAAATTAAGCCTTGAAAGTTGATGCTAACAATTCTTACAGGTGTCCCAACTTTTGTTGATTACTTACAAGCCCTCTACCTGTATAAAAGCAGTGTTGAAACAGACTGTGTTACTACACCCTCTTAAGCATTATTTGGACAGCATTGTACTGCAGGAAGTAGTATACTGCTATCATTATGGCGAGAAAAAGCCAATTAACAAAGGAAGACAGACAGACCATTACAACCCTGAAAGGTGCAGGTCTTCCCTTTAGAGAAATTGTAAAGAAAGCCAAGGTGTCAGTGAGTACAGTTTCCTACACCATCAAAAGGCACTTGGAAACTCGAGGAAACTCTGACAGGAAGAGGTCTGGCAGACCCAAAGCCACAATAGAATCAGAAGACAAGTTTCTGAGAACAACTTGCGTGATAGGCGGCTCACAGGACAACAGCTTCAAGCACAGCTTAACACTGGTCGAAGTAAGCAAGTCTCAGTTTCAACTGTAAAGAGAAGACCTCGAGCTGCAGGTTTGACAGGTCGAGTGGCAGTAAGAAAGCCATTGCTAAGATGACAAAATAAGAAAAAGAGGCTTGCATGAAGCACCACCAGTGGACCACTGAAGACAGGAAGAAGGTCTTATGGACTGACGAATCAAAATTTGAAATCTTCGGTTCATCATGCAGGGTTTTTGTAGGCCGTTGAGTAGGCGAAAGGATGTGTGATGAGTCAAAGGGTTTTCGGTCTGTGATTCAGCCTCCCGACAGTAGATGGCATCAAACCAACTCGGGACTTCCCTTACCAAGATCGAAGAAGAAAAAGAAAACAAAAAAAAGAGAAAAAAGAAGGAGGAAAAAAGGGGGGGAGTCAAGGGGGTGAAAAAGGCGGGAGAAAGAGAAGAGGGGAAAAACTAAAGGGAGGAAAGGGCCGGGGGAAGAAAGGAGGAGGAAGCGGGGGAAAAAAGGGGGGTGTTGAAAAAGTAGAGGACCAGAAAAAAAAACATCCTTTGACCATGGCAAAAGTCATCTTTTGAGGGGCGGCACCTTGGTGAGGGGCGGAAGTACGAGTATGTAAATTCCAGCCACTGGAGTCAAGTGAAGGATAAGGACACGTGTCGGTTGGGGATTGGTGTTCCACTGACTTTTACATACTAAAGGGAACGTACTACTGTGTTCGGGGTTGGTCCGAAAGTAAAATAGGAGGAGTAACGGGTGGAGGGAGAGACTGATTTGATGCAGCGGGATTTTTAAAACACTAACATGTCTTTTGTCTTTTTTTTGTTTATGTATGGGTCGCCACGAAGACAATTAAAGACGAGTCATCACAGTTTGTTTTGGATCTCACCCCTGCACTCCTTCCCTCACACCATTTTGTTTTCTTTTGTTATTTAATCCTTTTGTTGTGTATAGAGAATAAAAATAAATTATTTTATTTCTGTACACATAAATTACTGTCTGGACAGGAGGTGTGTGACACCAACTGTCAAACATGGAGGAGGAAGCATGATGGTCTGGGGCTCTTTTGCTGGATCCAGAATCGGCGACTTGCACAGAGTGAGTGGCACCCTGAACCAAAACAACTACCACAGCATTTTGCAGCGCCATGCAATACCCTCTGGTATACACCTAGTTGGTCAGGGGTTCATCCTACAGCAAGATTATGACCCAAAACATGCCTCCAGACTATGTCAGAACTACCTTAGAAGAAAAGAACAAGATGGTAGGCTTCAAATCATGGAATGGCCAGCGCAGTCTCCAGACTTAAACCCCATCGAGCTGGTTTGGGATGAACTGGACAGAAGGGTGAAAGCAAAGCAACCTACAAGTGCAACACATTTGTGGGAACTTCTGCAACAGTGTTGGGAAGAACTTTCCGAACAATATTTGATTTGCATTGTAGAAAGAATGCCACAAGTGTGTTTGGCTGTTATATCTGCAAAAGGTGGCTACTTAGATGAGTCAAAAATTAAGATTAAATTTTGTTAAACAAAATGATTCCATGTAACAGCAATGGCCTTCTTCTACTAAGGACATGTGCTGAGCACAACCTACTTATTACAAACATGATTGTCCAACTACCAAATAGCAAGAAAACGTCATGCATTGTCCAAACACTGGCACTTGATTGATTACACTGTGTAACAAAAAAAAAAAAAAATTTGGTTCCTGAGTAGTAAGTGTTATTTAAGTATATAAGTGTAAATACAGTATAATTGTAAATCTTGAAAAACTACTCACTTCTAAATCTTTTGTAGTCATCTTTGTATTACTTTAGTATAAATACATGTTAATTTGGATTCATATGTTGTTTTTTTCTGACTTTATGTGAACAAAAAGACACACATTTGCCCATTTTCCCATTGGAAATAGTGATATTTTGAAATATCACTGTCCTGGTCACAAAAGCAAAGTTTGTGGGGAATAATAGCCATGTTCTATACTTTTGAGGCATAAACAATTAGGAAATAATACTTACTACCTAGGAAATTGTGTTACATAGTGTTATGTCATTGTCAGGAGGAGGGACAGACAAGCTGTCAAAGTGACAAAGGGTATGTGTGGTGCAGAATGTTGGACAGATCACCGTCTTATCATCTCCAAATTCAACATTCTGATCAAACCTCCCAGGATTCCACAAGGCAAAAAACCCTCCAAGAGACTCAATATCTCCAGACTAAATCAAGAGAGCTTACGGCAGCACTTTGCTGCAACTCTTCATAGTCACTTGGATGCCCTAAGCCTCAACTCTGAAAATGTAGAGGAAGACTGGGCTTCTATGAGAAATCTGATGCGCTCTACAGCACTTGAAACACTTGGTGCTACCGCAGCAAACACCAAGACTGGTTCAACGAAAACGACGATGAGATCCAGGCACTCCTAGATGAGAAACACGCCTTCACAGAGCCTACCTGAACAACAGCAGCTCAGTGTCTAAGAAAACTACTCTCCTAAACATCCACAGAGCTGTCCAGTTCAAGCTCAGAGCTATGCAAGATGCAAGGCTAAGTCAAAAAGCAGAGGTGATTCAGCCATATGCTGACAGCAACAGCACAAAGAAATTATATGATGCACTCAAGTCAGTCTATGGTCTGCAAGCCTCAGGAACTTCACCTCTTCGGTGCAGATGGAACTACACTGATCACAGAAAAAGACCAAATCCTTGCAAGATAGGCCGAACACTTCAACAATATCTTTAATCAACCGTCATCCATAAACGACGCAGCTATCAGTAGGCTGCCTGAAATAAAGATTAACACATCTCTTGCCAATCCACCCATCAGGAAGAAACCAAAAAAGCCATCAGTCTCCTTGCAACCGGGAACGCTCCGGGACTTGACGCCATACCAGCAGAAATCGACAAGGCTGGAAGGCCAAGTCTGGTTAATAAGCTCACTAAACTGGTCCAGTCAATGTGGACACATGAAGCTGTCCCTCAGGAGTTTAAGGATGCTTCTATCCTCCACCTTTACAAGAGCAAAGGCAATCATCAAGCATGTGATAATCACAGGGGCATCTCGCTGCTGGCAATTGCTGGCAAGATCTTTGCAAGAATTCTTATGAATCACCTAGTAGAAAATCTAGACCAAGACCTGCTGCCGGAGAGCCAGTGTGGCTTCAGAAAAAAACACAGAACCATCGACATGATGTTTGCAGTCCGCCAACTCCAAGAAAAATGTCAAGAGCAAAACTTCGACCTGTACTTGACCTTTGTTGACCTGACAAAGGCTTTTGACATGGTCAGCCGTGAGGACCTCTGGAAGATCATGGCAAAGTATGGGTGTCCAGAGAAATTCATCACAATGGTGCGTCAATTCTACGATGGCATGACGGCTATTGTGTAGGACCATCTTGAATTGTCCAACCAGTTCCCAGTCACGAATGGAGTTAAGCAAGGTTGTGTCTTAGCACCAGCCTTCTTCAGTATGATGTTCTCTGCTATGCTGCATGACGCATTCTGCAATGACAATACTGGGATTAGCCTCATTTACAGGTGTGGCGGAGGACTGTTCAACCTGCAATGGTTGCAAGCAAAAACAAAAGTGTCCAAAGTCACTGTTCGAGACTTCCTGTTTGCAGACGATTGTACACTAGCTGTTGGCTCACATGCTGACCTGCAGCGTAGCATTGACCACTTCTCATCAGCCTGTGACAACTTTGGCTTTGCTATCAGCACAAAAAAGACACCAAAGAAAACAACCATCCTTGTGAAGGATCAGAAGCTGTCCGTGGTGAACAATTTCACCTATCTTGGCAGCACCCTGTCCCATGCTGTTCACATTGATGATGAAATCAACAACAGGATTGCCAAGGCAAGTGAAGCCTTTGGCCGTCCACGTGATACAGTGTGGGATAGGAAGGGTATCAAATTGGAAACCAAACTCAAGGTTTACCAGGCAATCATTCTACCAACCCTCACCCATGGCTGTGAAACATGGACAGCGTACCAACACCATGCCAGAAAACTAAACCACTACCACCTGAACTGTCTAAGAAAGCTTCTGAGGATCGCCATGTGATCAGGATGCTTGACTCTCGCCTCCCAAACATAAATCTTCTTCGGTGAACTGAAGGATGGGAAGCAATTGCAAGGTGGGCAAAAGAAACGCTTCAAGGACACCCTGAAGAAGTCCCTCAAGAGCTTCAAGATAGAGCTGAAGTCTTGGGAAGGTCTCAGTCTAGAGAATCTCACCTGGCGTAACCTCATAAGGGATGGTGTAACCATTGCAGAAGGCAAAAGGGTCAGCAATGCCAGGTTGAAGAGACTGCAGCACAAGGCAAAAACCTACAACACTTCCACTGGGAGCACTCCTACCATCATATCCTGTCCAGTGTGCCACAGAGTGTTCTGGTTCTCAGATTGGGCTCACCAGCATTCTGCGCACTCACTGTTCTCCTGAGACAGCTTAATATAAAAAGTGTTATGGTCTTCATAGACTTATGATGGACGAACCGATGATGACGACGACGTGTGTGTGCAGGGGTTGCATGATGTGTGTGTGTGTGTGTCTGCGTCCAGGGGTTGCATGATGTGTGTGTGTGTGTCTGCGTCCAGGGGCTGCATGGTGTGTGTGTGTCTGCGTCCAGGGGCTGCATGGTGTGTGTCTGCGTCCAGGGGCTGCATGGTGTGTGTGTCTGCGTCCAGGGGCTGCATGGTGTGTGTGTGTCTGTGTCCAGGGGCTGCATGTGGTGTGTGTCTGCGTCCAGGGGCTGCATGTGTGTGTGTGTGTGTGTGTCTGCGTCCAGGGGCTGCATGGTGTGTGTGTGTGTCTGCGTCCAGGGACGGCATGGTGTGTGTGTGTCTGCGTCCAGGGGCTGCATGGTGTGTGTTTGTGAGCAGGGGCTGCATGGTGTGTGTTTGCGTGCAGGGGCTGCATGGTGTGTGTTTGCGTCCAGGGGCTGCATGGTGTGTGTTTGCGTCCAGGGGCTGCATGGTGTGTGTTTGCGTCCAGGGGCTGCATGGTGTGTGTGTGTCTGCGTCCAGGGGCTGCATGGTGTGTGTTTGCGTCCAGGGGCTGCATGGTGTGTGTTTGCGTCCAGGGGCTGCATGGTGTGTGTTTGCGTCCAGGGGCTGCATGGTGTGTGTTTGCGTCCAGGGGCTGCATGTGTGTGTGTTTGCGTGCAGGGGCTGCATGGTGTGTGTTTGCGTCCAGGGGCTGCATGGTGTGTGTGTGTCTGCGTCCAGGGGCTGCATGGTGTGTGTTTGTGCATGCAGGGGCTGCATGGTGTGTGTTTGCGTGCAGGGGCTGCATGGTGTGTGTTTGCGTCCAGGGGCTGCATGGTGTGTGTTTGTGTGCAGGGGCTGCATGGTGTGTGTTTGCGTCCAGGGGCTGCATGGTGTGTGTTTGCGTGCAGGGGCTGCATGGTGTGTGTTTGCATCCAGGGGCTGCATGGTGTGTGTTTGCGTGCAGGGGCTGCATGGTGTGTGTTTGCATGCAGGGGCTGCATGGTGTGTGTTTGCGTCCAGGGGCTGCATGGTGTGTGTTTGCATGCAGGGGCTGCATGGTGTGTGTTTGCGTCCAGGGGCTGCATGGTGTGTGTTTGCGTGCAGGGAAAAGACCTGGAGATTGAGTAGAGAAAACAAGAATGAGAAAGGTGTATGTGGTGAGATAGAGGTTTACAGGTGGAAAGGGGTTAGAGTAAAGGAAAACAACAAGCTAATCACTTAATTACTCCCAGTTCCCTTCCCTTAGTTTATGATTTTATTTGATTGCATTACTGTACAAAAATAAATGGCACGAGCCTTCAAATGTATCCAGCCTCAGACTCATTTCTATCCCAAGAACCTGAAACTGCTCTAAATAAAAAGATACGTAACACTGTCCTGGACTGGCTTACATTGTGTATTTAACCCTTTTCTGTTTTCAATATTATTCAAATAAAGTAACACAACGGATTGCTGAACAAATGGCTTCAACATGTATTACTTTTAAACACTTACTTTACCTACTAATTGTGAGACAGTAGAGGAGCAGGGTTAGCAGATCTGTGTGACGTCTGCAGACAAGCTCAATCAAAAACAGCCCAAAATAGCCAAAAAGCTGATTAAAAAACTACCCGAAAGTCCCAAAAATGTGTCACTTAGATTTACACCAAAGTATAACCCAATAAATTATGATAACTAAATCTGCACCTCATGGAACACACAATCAACCAGTGGTGATTCTGGAAATTAGCACACAGGGGCACCAAGAGTGGCACAGCTTAATTACCTATGAGTATTTTTTGGTCAAATTTTTCCACAAAGTCCACAAAAACAACTATTAAAAAAGAAAACCTACAATGGCATAACCTGAAGCAAAACATCATGTCTTAAACTGCCCTGCTGTAGTGTAAACCTGGAAACAGATATTTATTTTAAATGAATAGCAATAAAGAATAAAGTGCAACAGATATATAAATAACGTTAAAAAAAGACTTTAATGCTGACCTTTAATTCCGGGTGAGATTTAAACTGATGGAAGAAGCTGGCTCACAGGAGCTTTGTGAATGCAAAGCAGACCTGCGTTGCAGTATATGAATTATGAGAATACAGTGTTATAAAGCTGGCTCACAGGAGCTGTGTGCATGCAAAGCAGACCTGCGTTGCAGTATATGAATTATGAGAATAGAGTGTTATAAAGCTGGCTCACAGGAGCTGTGTGAATGCAAAGCAGACCTGCGTTGCAGTATATGAATTATGAGAATACAGTGTTATAAAGCTGGCTCACAGGAGCTGTGTGAATGCAAAGCAGACCTGCGTTGCTATATATGAATTATGAGAATACAGTGTTATAAAGCTGGCTCACAGGAGCTGTGTGAATGCAAAGCAGACCTGCGTTGCAGTATATGAATTATGAGAATACAGTGTTATAAAGCTGGCTCACAGGAGCTGTGTGAATGCAAAGCAGACCTGCGTTGCAGTATATGAATTATGAGAATACAGTGTTATAAAGCTGGCTCACAGGAGCTGTGTGAATGCAAAGCAGACCTGCGTTGCAGTATATGAATTATGAGAATACAGTGTTATAAAGCTGGCTCACAGGAGCTGTGTGAATGCAAAGCAGACCTGCGTTGCAGTATATGAATTATGAGAATACAGTGTTATAAAGCTGGCTCACAGGAGCTGTGTGAATGCAAAGCAGACCTGCGTTGCAGTATATGAATTATGAGAATACAGTGTTATAAAGCTGGCTCACAGGAGCTGTGTGAATGCAAAGCAGACCTGCGTTGCAGTATATGAATTATGAGAATACAGTGTTATAAAGCTGGCTCACAGGAGCTGTGTGAATGCAAAGCAGACCTGCGTTGCTATATATGAATTATGAGAATACAGTGTTATAAAGCTGGCTCACAGGAGCTGTGTGAATGCAAAGCAGACCTGCGTTGCTGTATATGAATTATGAGAATACAGTGTTATAAAGCTGGCTCACAGGAGCTGTGTGAATGCAAAGCAGACCTGCGTTGCTGTATATGAATTATGAGAATACAGTGTTATAAAGCTGGCTCACAGGAGATGTGTGAATGCAAAGCAGACCTGCGTTGCAGTATATGAATTATGAGAATACAGTGTTATAAAGCTGGCTCACAGGAGCTGTGTGAATGCAAAGCAGACCTGCGTTGCTATATATGAATTATGAGAATACAATGTTATAAAGCTGGCTCACAGGAGCTGTGTGAATGCAAAGCAGACCTGCGTTGCAGTATATGAATTATGAGAATACAGTGTTATAAAGCTGGCTCACAGGAGCTGTGTGAATGCAAAGCAGACCTGCGTTGCTGTATATGAATTATGAGAATACAGTGTTATAAAGCTGGCTCACAGGAGCTGTGTGAATGCAAAGCAGACCTGCGTTGCAGTATATGAATTATGAGAATACAGTGTTATAAAGCTGGCTCACAGGAGCTGTGTGAATGCAAAGCAGACCTGCGTTGCAGTATATGAATTATGAGAATACAGTGTTATAAAGCTGGCTCACAGGAGCTGTGTGAATGCAAAGCAGACCTGCGTTGCAGTATATGAATTATGAGAATACAGTGTTATAAAGCTGGCTCACAGGAGCTGTGTGAATGCAAAGCAGACCTGCGTTGCAGTATATGAATTATGAGAATACAGTGTTATAAAGCTGGCTCACAGGAGCTGTGTGAATGCAAAGCAGACCTGCGTTGCTATATATGAATTATGAGAATACAGTGTTATAAAGCTGGCTCACAGGAGCTGTGTGAATGCAAAGCAGACCTGCGTTGCAGTATATGAATTATGAGAATACAGTGTTATAAAGCTGGCTCACAGGAGCTGTGTGAATGCAAAGCAGACCTGCGTTGCTATATATGAATTATGAGAATACAGTGTTATAAAGCTGGCTCACAGGAGCTGTGTGAATGCAAAGCAGACCTGCGTTGCTATATATGAATTATGAGAATACAGTGTTATAAAGCTGGCTCACAGGAGATGTGTGAATGCAAAGCAGACCTGCGTTGCAGTATAGGAATTATGAGAATACAATGTTATAAAGCTGGCTCACAGGAGCTGTGTGCATGCAAAGCAGACCTGCGTTGCTGTATATGAATTATGAGAATACAGTGTTATAAAGCTGGCTCACAGGAGATGTGTGAATGCAAAGCAGACCTGCGTTGCAGTATATGAATTATGAGAATACAGTGTTATAAAGCTGGCTCACTGGAGCTGTGTGCATGCAAAGCAGACCTGCGTTGCTATATATGAATTATGAGAATACAATGTTATAAAGCTTGCTCACAGGAGCTCTGTGAATGCAAAGCAGACCTGCGTTGCAGTATATGAATTATGAGAATACAGTGTTATAAAGCTTGCTCACAGGAGCTCTGTGAATGCAAAGCAGACCCGCAGAGCAGACACGCGTTGTAGTATATGAATTATGAGAATACAGTGTTATAAAGCTGGCTCACAGGAGCTGTGTGAATGCAAAGCAGACCTGCGTTGCTATATATGAATTATGATAATACAATGTTATAAAGCTTGCTCACAGGAGCTGTGTGAATGCAAAGCAGACCTGCGTTGCTATATATGAATTATGAGAATACAGTGTTATAAAGCTTGCTCACAGGAGCTCTGTGAATGCAAAGCAGACCCGCAGAGCAGACACGTGTTGTAGTATATGAATTATGAGAATACAGTGTTATATGCCCTTTTTGTCTTTATTATTTTATTTATATGGCCCATCCATATAAAAAAATATTTAAAAGCGGCAACATCTGCAGAAGCATGCAAACAGCCAAAAAAATAGAAACTGTGTTTGCAAAAAAAAAAAAAAAAACCTTGAGGGGGAGGTGTGTGCAGAGCAGTCACATGGGTGCATGTGTGTGTGGGTGTCTGGTGATGGAAATAGGGTTTAATTGTTAAGTGATTAACTGAGGGAAAAGTGTGGATCATGGTCAGGTGGTAATTGAATGATTGATTATACAAAAGAACACTCTATACAAAAGAACAAAGACATGCTGTGCTTGGGTGCTGGATTGTTCTGAAGAGTTTTGTGTGTTTTGTTCCCGTGTTTTGTTTGTTGCGTTTATTGAAAGTACGCAGAAAGCACTGAACTGCAGTAACTGCGTGTTTGGTAGTTCTGCTGCTGGCCAGCCCTGACCGCCAATCACGTTACCACATTATTTCATGTGATCCCTCATTAACTCAAAAGCGCCACGCTCAGTGCTGAGTTTGTTACGTTTGTTTTGCTGATGTACTAAACCGAGGAGCAGTTTATTGACATCCTCATCTGTTAGTTGGACCAGCTGCTCTTTTACCCAAGCTGAGGTAGAGGAGTCCTTGAGCTCCTGATGTCACCCACTGGATATGATTAATATGGCCTCTCCATCTGTTCTCTCAATGCTGAATTGTGGACTCTGATTTCTATACAGTGTTAAAAAAGGGAGCCACGTATGAACTGATATTTGTTCTTAATAATGGGTTATTGCTCCTTGATTGACCACGTTAGGTAGAAAAAAAGAGAATCCTCTATAGAGTGTAATGCTGATACTAACTAGACATCGTTTTCCTCTGACCCAGTATCTGCGAATGTAACTATTCTCCCGGTTGGCTTCAAGCAAGTTCAGGTCACGTAGGGACAGAGTCACCTGACCTGTTTCTCTTACTGAGCACCAAGTTACTCTGCTCTGTTTGCAGAGCTCAAATGTTCAAAGTTATTTATTTAACCAGGATAGAGCCCTTGATATATACAGCTCATTTACAAGGGGGTCCTGGCAGGAGAAGGAGGCAGCAAGAGACAACATTATAAAATCAATGACAAAGAGAGAGCAATCATTCAACAAGACAACAACACTTCAAAAAGAGAGCAATCATTCACCAGGACAAAAACACTACAAAAAGAGAACAATCATTCAACAGGACAAAAACACTACAAACTATCAGAACGATATTCACAGCTGGGTATAGTGGAGGCTGGCGTATGAGTTTTGAATTTACTGTGATGAAACTTGATAAGGGCATTATTTAACACTCTAACCCTAACCTTAACCCTTTTCTGATACAATTGTGTACTTCCATACGTCCTGCAAAAAGAAGTACAGGTTAAGTACATTGTAGCTATGAATAATAACATTGTAATTATGTGTAAGTACACATGAATTTACTATGTAACTACTATGTAAATACACAGTAATTAGAGACACGATGTAAAGTGTAAAGGTTTTCAGTGGCAGGGTTGAATAAATGCACGTTTGCATTTAGACTGTTAGGGTTTCTGGATATTGATTGGGGTTGACCTTTATGTAGGGGATAAGAACATAAGAAAGTTTAAAAACAACTTCGGGTGATGGGCGCCACGAGACAGTTGCACTTCATTAAGCTCCTGACTGTTACCCCCTATCCACGCTTTATATCTACATTTACTGTGCGGAAACATGTCTACTTTTTTATTATGTCATCTTTAATGATGGCAGAGAACAAAAAGAAACACTGCATCTCCGCAAAAAGCTCCTGAGGGCAAACGTTTAAAGTCCTCTGCTCTGCCCGACGATCTGGCCTCTGTGATTTCCCAAGCAATTGTCACTCAAAGAGATTCGACGCGCGGCATGGTAGCTGACACATTGTCTGAGGCCCTGGGGACTGCACTGCGCCCAGTCAAGGATTGCATGGCTGAAAACGGAACCATGCTTCGATCACTTAAAGAAGACATCAACGCTCATGCTAAAAACATGGACAGGGCATCTGCTAACGTTGAGAGTTTACAAGGCAATCTTCGGCAAATAAAAAAGGACATTAACCATTGCCTCTCCAGTTTGACAAATTCCAATTGAAAATTAACAATTTGGAAAACAGATCGCGTGAAACAATATTAGATTGGTAAACTTGCCATCGGGCCTTGAGGGTGATGACCCCATTCGATATCTGCAGAAGATGTTGCCTTGCTGGATCCTGAACCTCGCTTCGGCTACTCCTGCGCTTATTGAGATCGACAGAGCTCATCGCGTCTACTCGAACCACTCAAGAAACTCAGACTAGCCTCGTACGTTGTTATTCAGGGTTCTATGTTATACTGATCACCAAGCTGTTCTACAGGGTGCTCGCAAAGCGCAACCGTCCCTTGCAGGAGGCCATCGTTTGGGCTTCTACACTGACTACAGCCCGGCAGCAGCCCAGAGCAGGATAGCCTTTATGGGAGTTAGAGCTGAACTTCGGCAGAACGGCGCGGATTCCTCTTCAATCTACCCGGCAGTCTTGAAGGTCGCCCACAGGGGCGAAAAGCTGTCCTTTGATTCATCAGGAGAAGTAGAGGACTTCTTAGCTGGCTTGGATTCTTAGACTTCTGGGGCTTCGTTCACTCAAAAATCCTTGCAGTTCCGACCCAATATTCTTGAGGAGGTCCCCATGAAAGACCCATAAGGAGGAAAGAACAGGATAAGAATCGTTCTATCCTGAAGACCAAAGTGGACGGTACTGTATAGCACTGTATTCCGTGCTGTACTTTTTAAAAAATTTTTATCTACAATACCTGTTTTTACACCTATTTTTGTCCTGAACACAAGGAGACAACTTTAGAGTTTTTCTCCTTTTTTTCTTCTTCTTTCTCTCCTCCACGGAGGCTAGACGTTTCGGTTGTGTTTTTACTACAACATTACGAAACAAAACTAAATATTGTAGGATACTGTCTTTGAATAACTGATGCAATGCTGACTGTGTTTCACATAGTTAAGTGGTGGTAATCTAAAACGCTTTGATTTACTATTATTATTGTGCAATATTAGAAGACATGATCCTGAGGAACACTTTAGAATAACTGATGCAGTTTTTCTTTTTTTTCCTCTTTCCAGTTAATTGCAGTGTTTTGAAGAATCCGTATGCTTTCTTGATACACTAGTTCAATAAGTTGTTTTATTTTGTGATCAAGACATGTGTATAAAGGACAATCACTATTGGCACGCTATATAAGCCTGTCAGCATTTTAGATCACGTTTTTGTATTTCACACGCTGCAGTGGAAACAGAATGACCAGCCTGCATTGATATTTGTTTAAGTCTATTAACAATTATATATATGGCGCACACAAAATCCAATGGCCAGATATTATACATACTTCTCACCTTACCATAAGACATTTTCAAGGATCAATTATATTCTTTCCTCCTCTGAACTAAACCCTTTAGCTGGGAACGTAGAGTTTCTTCTTTGTAGTCTTTCAGATCACAATGCAATTTTAACCACATTCAGTTTAGCATCGATCCAGGGTAAACCGTCCAGGTGGCGATTCAATATTACACTTCTTCAAAATGACGAATTTATCTCACAACTTAAACCAATACATATTGAATTTATTAACATTAATAAGGATTCGGTTTCTGATCCAGCTCTGGTCTGGGCAGCTATCAAAGGTTTTGTACGCAACAATGCGATTTGGTTTTCCTCTCATCTTAGAAAATCTAAATTACAATTAATTTCCCAATTAGAGCTAAGTTGCAGTAAACTGGAAAAGGCTCTGAAATTTAATTACACCAGGGATACTGAACTTAAATTAAAGGCGGAAAAGGCAGAACTAAATAATCTATTAAGGCAGCGAGTTCAGTTTTTTATGCATATCAAGTATTACTCTGAAGGAAGTCGACCAAGCCGCCTCCTTGCTGTAACTCTTAAGCGTCAAGAAGGCAGATGTAATATTCAATCAATTAACTTCCCAGTGAAAGGCCCGAGCTCAAATCCAAAAGATAACAACAAAACATTTTAATCATTTTTCGCAAAATTATACTCCTCCGATAAACAGCCCTCCCCTGGCCACTGCCAAGACTTCCTATAGGATTTGAATATTCCGAATATCTCTGCAGAGGAGTCAAAGCAGCTAGATTCTCCAATCTCAATAGATGAATTACATCAAGCTGTAAAAACCACTAAAAAAGGCAGCTCTCCTGGGATCGACGGTTTGCCAGCTGAACTATATCTAGCATTGTGGGATACGCCGATGACATACTTTTATATGTGTCCGATTTAGAGCGCTCTCTTCCAAATATACTTAAGATTTTTGTAGATTTTGGTTTAATAGCTGGTTATAAAATGAACTGATCAAAATCAGTGTTATGTTACTTAATGCAGAGGCAGGCAGAGTTAATATCATCCCCCATCATTCCAATCTCACATCAAGCAACTTGTTAATATCCCCCATCATTCCAATCTCACATCAAGCAACTTGTTAATATCCCCCATCATTCCAATCTCACATCCAGCAACTTGATAATATCCCCCATCATTCCAATCTCACATCAAGCAACTTGTTAATATCCCCCCATCATTCCAATCTCACATCAAGCAACTTGATAATATCCCCCATCATTCCAATCTCACATCAAGCAACTTGTTAATATCCCCCCATCATTCCAATCTCACATCCAGCAACTTGATAATATCCCCCATCATTCCAATCTCACATCAAGCAACTTGTTAATATCCCCCCATCATTCCAATCTCACATCAAGCAACTTGTTAATATCCCCCCATCATTCCAATCTCACATCAAGCAACTTGTTAATATCCCCCATCATTCCAATCTCACATCAAGCAACTTGTTAATATCCCCCATCATTCCAATCTCACATCAAGCAACTTGTTAATATCCCCCATCATTCCAATCTCACATCAAGCAACTTGTTAATATCCCCCATCATTCCAATCTCACATCAAGCAACTTGTTAATATCCCCCATCATTCCAATCTCACATCAATCAACTTGTTAATATCCCCCATCATTCCAATCTCACATCAAGCAACTTGTTAATATCCCCCATCATTCCAATCTCACATCAAGCAACTTGTTAATATCCCCCATCATTCCAATCTCACATCAATCAACTTGTTAATATCCCCCATCATTCCAATCTCACATCAAGCAACTTGTTAATATCCCCCATCATTCCAATCTCACATCAAGCAACTTGTTAATATCCCCCATCATTCCAATCTCACATCAAGCAACTTGATAATATCCCCCATCATTCCAATCTCACATCAAGCAACTTGATAATATCCCCCATCATTCCAATCTCACATCAAGCAACTTGATAATATCCCCCATCATTCCAATCTCACATCCAGCAACTTGATAATATCCCCCATCATTCCAATCTCACATCAAGCAACTTGATAATATCCCCCATCATTCCAATCTCACATCAAGCAACTTGTTAATATCCCCCATCATTCCAATCTCACATCAAGCAACTTGTTAATATCCCCCATCATTCCAATCTCACATCAAGCAACTTGATAATATCCCCCATCATTCCAATCTCACATCAAGCAACTTGATAATATCCCCCATCATTCCAATCTCACATCAAGCAACTTGATAATATCCCCCATCATTCCAATCTCACATCAAGCAACTTGTTAATATCCCCCATCATTCCAATCTCACATCAAGCAACTTGTTAATATCCCCCATCATTCCAATCTCACATCAAGCAACTTGTTAATATCCCCCATCATTCCAATCTCACATCAAGCAACTTGTTAATATCCCCCATCATTCCAATCTCACATCAAGCAACTTGTTAATATCCCCCATCATTCCAATCTCACATCAAGCAACTTGTTAATATCCCCCATCATTCCAATCTCACATCAAGCAACTTGTTAATATCCCCCATCATTCCAATCTCACATCAAGCAACTTGTTAATATCCCCCATCATTCCAATCTCACATCAAGCAACTTGTTAATATCCCCCATCATTCCAATCTCACATCAAGCAACTTGATAATATCCCCCATCATTCCAATCTCACATCAAGCAACTTGTTAATATCCCCCATCATTCCAATCTCACATCAAGCAACTTGTTAATATCCCCCATCATTCCAATCTCACATCAAGCAACTTGTTAATATCCCCCATCATTCCAATCTCACATCAAGCAACTTGTTAATATCCCCCATCATTCCAATCTCACATCAAGCAACTTGTTAATATCCCCCATCATTCCAATCTCACATCAAGCAACTTGTTAATATCCCCCATCATTCCAATCTCACATCAAGCAACTTGTTAATATCCCCCATCATTCCAATCTCACATCCAGCAACTTGATAATATCCCCCATCATTCCAATCTCACATCAAGCAACTTGATAATATCCCCCATCATTCCAATCTCACATCCAGCAACTTGATAATATCCCCCATCATTCCAATCTCACATCAAGCAACTTGTTAATATCCCCCATCATTCCAATCTCACATCCAGCAACTTGATAATATCCCCCATCATTCCAATCTCACATCAAGCAACTTGTTAATATCCCCCATCATTCCAATCTCACATCCAGCAACTTGTCACATAATATCCCCCATCATTCCAATCTCACATCAATCAACTTGTTAATATCCCCCATCAACTTGATAATATCCCCCATCATTCCAATCTCACATCAAGCAACTTGTTAATATCCCCCATCATTCCAATCTCACATCAAGCAACTTGTTAATATCCCCCATCATTCCAATCTCACATCAAGCAACTTGTTAATATCCCCCATCATTCCAATCTCACATCAACTTGATAATATCCCCCATCATTCCAATCTCACATCAAGCAACTTGTTAATATCCCCCATCATTCCAATCTCACATCAAGCAACTTGTTAATATCCCCCATCATTCCAATCTCACATCAAGCAACTTGTTAATATCCCCCATCATTCCAATCTCACATCCAGCAACTTGATAATATCCCCCATCATTCCAATCTCACATCAAGCAACTTGATAATATCCCCCAATTATCCCCCATCATTCCAATCTCACATCAAGCAACTTGTTAATATCCCCCATCATTCCAATCTCACATCAAGCAACTTGTTAATATCCCCCATCATTCCAGTCTCACATCAAGCAACTTGGTAATATCCCCCATCATTCCAATCTCACATCAAGCAACTTGTTAATATCCCCCATCATTCCAATCTCACATCAAGCAACTTGTTAATATCCCCCATCATTCCAATCTCACATCAAGCAACTTGATAATATCCCCCATCATTCCAATCTCACATCAAGCAACTTGTTAATATCCCCCATATTCCATTCTCACATCAAGCAACTTGTTAATATCCCCCATCATTCTCACATCAAGCAACTTGTTAATATCCCCCATCATTCCAATCTCACATCAAGCAACTTGATAATATCCCCCATCATTCCAATCTCACATCAAGCAACTTGTTAATATCCCCCATCATTCCAATCTCACATCAAGCAACTTGTTAATATCCCCCATCATTCCAATCTCACATCAAGCAACTTGTTAATATCCCCCATCATTCCAATCTCACATCAAGCAACTTGTTAATATCCCCCATCATTCCAATCTCACATCAAGCAACTTGATAATATCCCCCATCATTCCAATCTCACATCAAGCAACTTGTTAATATCCCCCATCATTCCAATCTCACATCAAGCAACTTGTTAATATCCCCCATCATTCCAATCTCACATCAAGCAACTTGTTAATATCCCCCATCATTCCAATCTCACATCCAGCAACTTGATAATATCCCCCATCATTCCAATCTCACATCCAGCAACTTGATAATATCCCCCATCATTCCAATCTCACATCAAGCAACTTGTTAATATCCCCCATCATTCCAATCTCACATCAAGCAACTTGTTAATATCCCCCATCATTCCAGTCTCACATCAAGCAACTTGTTAATATCCCCCATCATTCCAATCTCACATCAAGCAACTTGTTAATATCCCCCATCATTCCAATCTCACATCAATCAACTTGTTAATATCCCCCATCATTCCAATCTCACATCAAGCAACTTGTTAATATCCCCCATCATTCCAATCTCACATCAATCAACTTGTTAATATCCCCCATCATTCCAATCTCACATCAAGCAACTTGTTAATATCCCCCATCATTCCAATCTCACATCAAGCAACTTGTTAATATCCCCCATCATTCCAATCTCACATCAAGCAACTTGTTAATATCCCCCATCATTCCAATCTCACATCAAGCAACTTGTTAATATCCCCCATCATTCCAATCTCACATCAAGCAACTTGTTAATATCCCCCATCATTCCAATCTCACATCAAGCAACTTGTTAATATCCCCCATCATTCCAATCTCACATCAAGCAACTTGTTAATATCCCCCATCATTCCAATCTCACATCAAGCAACTTGTTAATATCCCCCATCATTCCAATCTCACATCAAGCAACTTGATAATATCCCCCATCATTCCAATCTCACATCAAGCAACTTGATAATATCCCCCATCATTCCAATCTCACATCAAGCAACTTGTTAATATCCCCCATCATTCCAATCTCACATCAAGCAACTTGTTAATATCCCCCATCATTCCAATCTCACATCAAGCAACTTGATAATATCCCCCATCATTCCAATCTCACATTCCAGCAGATGTGGTTTAAATAGCTGGGTTAGTAAAATGAACTGATCAAAATCCGTGTTAGTTACTTAATGCAGAGGCAGGCAGCGTTAATATCCCCCCATCATTCCAATCTCACATCAAGCAACTTGATAATATCCCCCACCATTCCACATCAAGCAACTTGTTAATATCCCCCATCATTCCAATCTCACATCAAGCAACTTGATAATATAATATCCCCCATCATTCCAATCTCACATCAACTTGCAACTTGTTAATATCCCCCATCATTCCAATCTCACATCAAGCAACTTGATAATATCCCCCATCATTCCAATCTCACATCAAGCAACTTGATAATATCCCCCATCATTCCAATCTCACATCAAGCAACTTGATAATATCCCCCCATTCCATCTCACATCAAGCAACTTGTTAATATCCCCCATCATTCCAATCTCACATCAAGCAACTTGATAATATCCCCCATCATTCCAATCTCACATCAAGCAACTTGATAATATCCCCCATCATTCCAATCTCACATCAAGCAACTTGTTAATATCCCCCATCATTCCAATCTCACATCCAGCAACTTGATAATATCCCCCATCATTCCAATCTCACATCAAGCAACTTGATAATATCCCCCATCATTCCAATCTCACATCAAGCAACTTGATAATATCCCCCATCATTCCAATCTCACATCAAGCAACTTGTTAATATCCCCCATCATTCCAATCTCACATCAAGCAACTTGATAATATCCCCCATCATTCCAATCTCACATCAAGCAACTTGTTAATATCCCCCATCAATTCCAATCTCACATCAATCAAGCAACTTGATAATATCCCCCATCATTCCAATCTCACATCCAGCAACTTGTTAATATCCCCCATCATTCCAATCTCACATCCAGCAACTTGATAATATCCCCCATCATTCCAATCTCACATCAAGCAACTTGTTAATATCCCCCATCATTCCAATCTCACATCAAGCAACTTGATAATATCCCCCATCATTCCAATCTCACATCAAGCAACTTGTTAATATCCCCCATCATTCCAATCTCACATCCAGCAACTTGATAATATCCCCCATCATTCCAATCTCACATCAAGCAACTTGATAATATCCCCCATCATTCCAATCTCACATCAAGCAACTTGATAATATCCCCCCATCATTCCAGCCATCGGGCCTTGAGGGTGATGACCCCATTCGATATCTGCAGAAGATGTTGCCTTGCTGGATCCTGAACCTCGCTTCGGCTACTCCTGCGCTTATTGAGATCGACAGAGCTCATCGCGTCTACTCGAACCACTCAAGAAACTCAGACTAGCCTCGTACGTTGTTATTCAGGGTTCTATGTTATACTGATCACCAAGCTGTTCTACAGGGTGCTCGCAAAGCGCAACCGTCCCTTGCAGGAGGCCATCGTTTGGGCTTCTACACTGACTACAGCCCGGCAGCAGCCCAGAGCAGGATAGCCTTTATGGGAGTTAGAGCTGAACTTCGGCAGAACGGCGCGGATTCCTCTTCAATCTACCCGGCAGTCTTGAAGGTCGCCCACAGGGGCGAAAAGCTGTCCTTTGATTCATCAGGAGAAGTGGAGGACTTCTTAGCTGGCTTGGATTCTTAGACTTCTGGGGCTTCGTTCACTCAAAAATCCTTGCAGTTCCGACCCAATATTCTTGAGGAGGTCCCCATGAAAGACCCATAAGGAGGAAAGAACAGGATAAGAATCGTTCTATCCTGAAGACCAAAGTGGACGGTACTGTATAGCACTGTATTCCGTGCTGTACTTTTTAAAATTTTTTTATCTACAATACCTGTTTTTACACCTATTTTTGTCCTGAACACAAGGAGACAACTTTAGAGTTTTTCTCCTTTTTTTCTTCTTCTTTCTCTCCTCCACGGAGGCTAGACGTTTCGGTTGTGTTTTTACTACAACATTACGAAACAAAACTAAATATTGTAGGATACTGTCTTTGAATAACTGATGCAATGCTGACTGTGTTTCACATAGTTAAGTGGTGGTAATCTAAAACGCTTTGATTTACTATTATTATTGTGCAATATTAGAAGACATGATCCTGAGGAACACTTTAGAATAACTGATGCAGTTTTTCTTTTTTTTCCTCTTTCCAGTTAATTGCAGTGTTTTGAAGAATCCGTATGCTTTCTTGATACACTAGTTCAATAAGTTGTTTTATTTTGTGATCAAGACATGTGTATAAAGGACAATCACTATTGGCACGCTATATAAGCCTGTCAGCATTTTAGATCACGTTTTTGTATTTCACACGCTGCAGTGGAAACAGAATGACCAGCCTGCATTGATATTTGTTTAAGTCTATTAACAATTATATATATGGCGCACACAAAATCCAATGGCCAGATATTATACATACTTCTCACCTTACCATAAGACATTTTCAAGGATCAATTATATTCTTTCCTCCTCTGAACTAAACCCTTTAGCTGGGAACGTAGAGTTTCTTCTTTGTAGTCTTTCAGATCACAATGCAATTTTAACCACATTCAGTTTAGCATCGATCCAGGGTAAACCGTCCAGGTGGCGATTCAATATTACACTTCTTCAAAATGACGAATTTATCTCACAACTTAAACCAATACATATTGAATTTATTAACATTAACAAGGATTCGGTTTCTGATCCAGCTCTGGTCTGGGCAGCTATCAAAGGTTTTGTACGCAACAATGCGATTTGGTTTTCCTCTCATTTTAGAAAATCTAAATTACAATTAATTTCCCAATTAGAGCTAAGTTGCAGTAAACTGGAAAAGGCTCTGAAATTTAATTACACCAGGGATACTGAACTTAAATTAAAGGCGGAAAAGGCAGAACTAAATAATCTATTAAGGCAGCGAGTTCAGTTTTTTATGCATATCAAGTATTACTCTGAAGGAAGTCGACCAAGCCGCCTCCTTGCTGTAACTCTTAAGCGTCAAGAAGGCAGATGTAATATTCAATCAATTAACTTCCCAGTGAAAGGCCCGAGCTCAAATCCAAAAGATAACAACAAAACATTTTAATCATTTCTCGCAAAATTATACTCCTCCGATAAACAGCCCTCCCCTGGCCACTGCCAAGACTTCCTATAGGATTTGAATATTCCGAATATCTCTGCAGAGGAGTCAAAGCAGCTAGATTCTCCAATCTCAATAGATGAATTACATCAAGCTGTAAAAACCACTAAAAAAGGCAGCTCTCCTGGGATCGACGGTTTGCCAGCTGAACTATATCTAGCATTGTGGGATACGCCGATGACATACTTTTATATGTGTCCGATTTAGAGCGCTCTCTTCCAAATATACTTAAGATTTTTGTAGATTTTGGTTTAATAGCTGGTTATAAAATGAACTGATCAAAATCAGTGTTATGTTACTTAATGCAGAGGCACATCAGCAACTTGTTAATATCCCCCATCATTCCAATCTCACATCAAGCAACTTGTTAATATCCCCCATCATTCCAATCTCACATCAAGCAACTTGTTAATATCCCCCATCATTCCAATCTCACATCAATCAACTTGTTAATATCCCCCATCATTCCAATCTCACATCAAGCAACTTGTTAATATCCCCCATCATTCCAATCTCACATCAAGCAACTTGATAATATCCCCCATCATTCCAATCTCACATCAAGCAACTTGTTAATATCCCCCATCATTCCAATCTCACATCAAGCAACTTGTTAATATCCCCCATCATTCCAATCTCACATCAAGCAACTTGTTAATATCCCCCATCATTCCAATCTCACATCAAGCAACTTGTTAATATCCCCCATCATTCCAATCTCACATCAAGCAACTTGTTAATATCCCCCATCATTCCAATCTCACATCAAGCAACTTGTTAATATCCCCCATCATTCCAATCTCACATCAAGCAACTTGTTAATATCCCCCATCATTCCAATCTCACATCAATCAACTTGTTAATATCCCCCATCATTCCAATCTCACATCAAGCAACTTGTTAATATCCCCCATCATTCCAATCTCACATCAAGCAACTTGTTAATATCCCCCATCATTCCAATCTCACATCAAGCAACTTGATAATATCCCCCATCATTCCAATCTCACATCAAGCAACTTGTTAATATCCCCCATCATTCCAATCTCACATCCAGCAACTTGATAATATCCCCCATCATTCCAATCTCACATCAAGCAACTTGTTAATATCCCCCATCATTCCAATCTCACATCAAGCAACTTGTTAATATCCCCCATCATTCCAATCTCACATCAAGCAACTTGTTAAGATCCCCCATCATTCCAATCTCACATCAAGCAACTTGTTAATATCCCCCATCATTCCAATCTCACATCAATCAACTTGTTAATATCCCCCATCATTCCAATCTCACATCAAGCAACTTGTTAATATCCCCCATCATTCCAATCTCACATCAATCAACTTGTTAATATCCCCCATCATTCCAATCTCACATCAAGCAACTTGTTAATATCCCCCATCATTCCAATCTCACATCAAGCAACTTGTTAATATCCCCCATCATTCCAATCTCACATCAAGCAACTTGTTAATATCCCCCATCATTCCAATCTCACATCCAGCAACTTGATAATATCCCCCATCATTCCAATCTCACATCAAGCAACTTGTTAATATCCCCCATCATTCCAATCTCACATCAAGCAACTTGTTAATATCCCCCATCATTCCAATCTCACATCAAGCAACTTGTTAATATCCCCCCATCATTCCAACTTGTTAATATCTCATTCCATCAAGCAACTTGTTAATATCCCCCATCATTCCAATCTCACATCCAAGCAACTTGTTAATATCCCCCATCATTCCAATCTCACATCAACTTGTTAATATCCCCCATCATTCCAATCTCACATCAAGCAACTTGATAATATCCCCCATCATTCCAATCTCACATCAAGCAACTTGATAATATCCCCCATCATTCCAATCTCACATCAAGCAACTTGTTAATATCCCCCATCATTCCAATCTCACATCAAGCAACTTGATAATATCCCCCATCATTCCAATCTCACATCAAGCAACTTGATAATATCCCCCATCATTCCAATCTCACATCAAGCAACTTGTTAATATCCCCCATCATTCCAATCTCACATCAAGCAACTTGTTAATATCCCCCATCATTCCAATCTCACATCAAGCAACTTGTTAATATCCCCCATCATTCCAATCTCACATCAAGCAACTTGTTAATATCCCCCATCATTCCAATCTCACATCAAGCAACTTGTTAATATCCCCCATCATTCCAATCTCACATCCAGCAACTTGATAATATCCCCCATCATTCCAATCTCACATCAAGCAACTTGTTAATATCCCCCATCATTCCAATCTCACATCAAGCAACTTGTTAATATCCCCCATCATTCCAATCTCACATCAAGCAACTTGTTAATATCCCCCATCATTCCAATCTCACATCAAGCAACTTGTTAATATCCCCCATCATTCCAATCTCACATCAAGCAACTTGTTAATATCCCCCATCATTCCAATCTCACATCAAGCAACTTGTTAATATCCCCCATCATTCCAATCTCACATCAAGCAACTTGTTAATATCCCCCATCATTCCAATCTCACATCAAGCAACTTGTTAATATCCCCCATCATTCCAATCTCACATCAAGCAACTTGTTAATATCCCCCATCATTCCAATCTCACATCCAGCAACTTGATAATATCCCCCATCATTCCAATCTCACATCAAGCAACTTGTTAATATCCCCCATCATTCCAATCTCACATCAATCAACTTGTTAATATCCCCCATCATTCCAATCTCACATCAATCAACTTGTTAATATCCCCCATCATTCCAATCTCACATCAATCAACTTGTTAATATCCCCCATCCATTCCAATCTCACATCAATCCAGCAACTTGTTAATATCCCCCATCATTCCAATCTCACATCAATCAACTTGTTAATATCCCCCATCATTCCAATCTCACATCAATCAACTTGTTAATATCCCCCATCATTCCAATCTCACATCAAGCAACTTGTTAATATCCCCCATCATTCCAATCTCACATCAAGCAACTTGTTAATATCCCCCATCATTCCAATCTCACATCAAGCAACTTGTTAATATCCCCCATCATTCCAATCTCACATCAAGCAACTTGTTAATATCCCCCATCATTCCAATCTCACATCAATCAACTTGTTAATATCCCCCATCATTCCAATCTCACATCAAGCAACTTGTTAATATCCCCCATCATTCCAATCTCACATCAAGCAACTTGTTAATATCCCCCATCATTCCAATCTCACATCAAGCAACTTGATAATATCCCCCATCATTCCAATCTCACATCAAGCAACTTGTTAATATCCCCCATCATTCCAATCTCACATCAAGCAACTTGATAATATCCCCCATCATTCCAATCTCACATCCAGCAACTTGATAATATCCCCCATCATTCCAATCTCACATCAAGCAACTTGTTAATATCCCCCATCATTCCAATCTCACATCAAGCAACTTGTTAATATCCCCCATCATTCCAATCTCACATCCAGCAACTTGATAATATCCCCCATCATTCCAATCTCACATCCAGCAACTTGATAATATCCCCCATCATTCCAATCTCACATCAAGCAACTTGTTAATATCCCCCATCATTCCAGTCTCACATCAAGCAACTTGTTAATATCCCCCATCATTCCAATCTCACATCAAGCAACTTGTTAATATCCCCCATCATTCCAATCTCACATCAAGCAACTTGTTAATATCCCCCATCATTCCAATCTCACATCAAGCAACTTGTTAATATCCCCCATCATTCCAATCTCACATCAATCAACTTGTTAATATCCCCCATCATTCCAATCTCACATCAAGCAACTTGTTAATATCCCCCATCATTCCAATCTCACATCAATCAACTTGTTAATATCCCCCATCATTCCAATCTCACATCAAGCAACTTGTTAATATCCCCCATCATTCCAATCTCACATCAAGCAACTTGTTAATATCCCCCATCATTCCAATCTCACATCAATCAACTTGTTAATATCCCCCATCATTCCAATCTCACATCCAGCAACTTGATAATATCCCCCATCATTCCAATCTCACATCCAGCAACTTGATAATATCCCCCATCATTCCAATCTCACATCAAGCAACTTGTTAATATCCCCCATCATTCCAATCTCACATCAATCAACTTGTTAATATCCCCCATCATTCCAATCTCACATCAATCAACTTGTTAATATCCCCCATCATTCCAATCTCACATCAAGCAACTTGATAATATCCCCCCATTCCAATCTCACATCCATTCTCACATCAAGCAACTTGTTAATATCCCCCATCATTCCAGTCTCACATCAAGCAACTTGTTAATATCCCCCATCATTCCAATCTCACATCCAGCAACTTGTTAATATCCCCCATCATTCCAATCTCACATCCAGCAACTTGATAATATCCCCCATCTTTCCAATCTCACATCAAGCAACTTGTTAATATCCCCCATCATTCCAGTCTCACATCAAGCAACTTGTTAATATCCCCCATCATTCCAGTCTCACATCAAGCAACTTGTTAATATCCCCCATCATTCCAGTCTCACATCAAGCAACTTGTTAATATCCCCCATCTTTCCAATCTCACATCAAGCAACTTGTTAATATCCCCCATCATTCCAATCTCACATCAAGCAACTTGTTAATATCCCCCATCATTCCAATCTCCAATCCAAAGAACAGGATAAGAATCGTTCTATCCTGAAGACCAAAGTGGACCCCCAGCATTCCAATCTCACATGCTGCAACTTTTTAAAATTTTTTTATCTACAATACCTGTTTTTACACCTGTTAATATCCCCCCATCATTCCAATCTCACATCCAGCAACTTGATAATATCCCCCATCATTCCAATCTCACATCAAGCAACTTGTTAATATCCCCCCAACATTACGATCTCAAAACTAGCATATTGATAGGATACTCCATCATTCCAATCTCACATCAAGCAACTTGTTTCATATCCCCCATCATTCCAATCTCACATCAAGCAACTTGTTAATATCCCCCATCATTCCAAGACATCACATCTGAGGAACACTTTAGAATAATGATGCAGTTTTTCCAATCTTTCCTCTTTCCAGTTAATTAATATCCCCCATCATTCCAATCTCACATCATACAACTTGTTAATATCCCCCATCATTCCAGTCTGTGATCAATGTATAAAGGACAATCACTATTGGCACGCTATATAAGCCTGTCAGCATTTTAGATCACGTTTTTGTATTTCACACGCTGCAGTGGAAACAGAATGACCAGCCTGCATTGTTAATACTTCTCCCCATTTTCAAGGATCAATTATATTCTTTCCTCCTCATTCCAGATCTTAACCACATCATCGATCCAGGGTAAACCGTCCAGGTGGCGATTCAACTTTCTTCAAAATGACGAATTTATCTCACAACTTAAACCAATACATAATGAATCCCCCATCATTCCAATCTCACATCCAGCAACTTGTTAATATCCCCCATCATTCCAATCTCGCATCAATGCAACTTGTTAATATCCCCCATCATTCCAATCTCACATCAAGCAACTTGGAAAAGGCTTAATATACCCCCATCACTTAAACTGAAGGCAGAAAAGGCAGAACTAAATAATCTATTAAGGCAGCGAGTTCAGTTTTTTATGCATATCAAGTATTACTCTGAAGGAAGTCGACCAAGCCGCCTCCTTGCTGTAACTCTTAAGCGTCTCATCAATTAACTTCTCAAGCAACTTGCTAATATCCCCCATCATTCCAATCTCACATCAATCAACTTGTTAATTATCCCCCATCATTCCAATCTCACATCACTGCCAACTTCCTACAGGATTTAATATTCCGAATATCTCCATCATTCCAATCTCAGATGAATCACAGCAACTTGTTAATATCCCCCATCATTCCAATCTCACATCAACGGTTTGCCAGCAACTACGCCGATGACATACTTTTATATGTGTCCGATTTAGAGCGCTCTCTTCCAAATATACTTAAGATATCCCCCATCATTCCAATCTCACATCAACTGCATGTTACTTAATTGTTAATATCCCCCATCATTCCAATCTCACATCAAGCAACTTGTTAATATCCCCCATCATTCCAATCTCACATTCAACTTGTTAATATCCCCCATCATTCCATCTCACATCAAGCAACTTGTTAATATCCCCCATCATTCCAATCTCACATCAAGCAACTTGTTAATATCCCCCATCATTCCAATCTCACATCAATCAACTTGTTAATATCCCCCATCATTCCAATCTCACATCAATCAACTTGTTAATATCCCCCATCATTCCAATCTCACATCAAGCAACTTGATAATATCCCCCATCATTCCAATCTCACATCAAGCAACTTGATAATATCCCCCATCATTCCAATCTCACATCAAGCAACTTGTTAATATCCCCCATCATTCCAATCTCACATCAAGCAACTTGATAATATCCCCCATCATTCCAATCTCACATCAAGCAACTTGTTAATATCCCCCATCATTCCAATCTCACATCAAGCAACTTGTTAATATCCCCCATCATTCCAATCTCACATCAAGCAAGCAACTTGATAATATCCCCCATCATTCCAATCTCACATCAAGCAACTTGATAATATCCCCCATCATTCCAATCTCACATCAAGCAACTTGTTAATATCCCCCATCATTCCAATCTCACATCAATCAACTTGATAATATCCCCCATCATTCCAATCTCACATCAATCAACTTGTTAATATCCCCCATCATTCCAATCTCACATCAAGCAACTTGTTAATATCCCCCATCATTCCAATCTCACATCAAGCAACTTGTTAATATCCCCCATCATTCCAATCTCACATCAAGCAACTTGATAATATCCCCCATCATTCCAATCTCATTACACATCAAGCAACTTGATAATATCCCCCATCTTTCCAATCTCACATCCAGCAACTTGATAATATCCCCCATCATTCCAATCTCACATCAAGCAACTTGTTAATATCCCCCATCATTCCAATCTCACATCTCCAGCAACTTGATAATATCCCCCATCATTCCAATCTCACATCAAGCAACTTGTTAATATCCCCCATCATTCCAATCTCACATCAAGCAACTTGTTAATACCCCCCATCATTCCAATCTCACATAATAAGATCCCCCATCATTCCAATCTCACATCAAGCAACTTGATAATATCCCCCATCATTCCAATCTCACATCAAGCAACTTGTTAATATCCCCCATCATTCCAGTCTCACATCAAGCAACTTACACTCTTCTTGGAAGGAGATAGAACAGGAAATATTATCGCCAATTAGAATCCAAGATATACTGTTCTCTGGTCTTACTTACAAAAAGTGTTCACTGCACTATAGCCCCATAATCACATACACTATGCAAACCTTTCGTGCAGTGGAAAGAACATTGGGTCTTAAAATTAAGTGGTACAGACATTCGCCCATTTGGAACAACATCAATACTATAACTGGTGGTAAACCCTTTTCCTTGGACTCGTGGGCCCGGAGGGGTGTACACGTGTTGAACGATGGAGCCGGTCCTGAATCTACCCTAGAGTTCCAGGACCTAGTGAATCGCTACAGTATCCCTTCTCCCATATACAGACAAACATCACACTGCATACTCACTTGCTCCTCTTTCATGTGTAAAGCTAGATGTAGCACAGTCGTGTGTGACTATGATATGGAGAATGGTGTGGGGTAGTGTTGTTGGGAGTGTACAGTGCCCAACACACTGCCACAATTGGTACTTTAGGGTTGGTGTGGTTTATATGTGGAAATTGGTTTGTTTTGTGTGCTTTTTGGAGTTGTTTTGTTTGATCAAATGATTGTTTACAGATGGGTGTTGTTTATAAACGAGAGGAGGCCTTTCGGCCCATTTTGCTCGTTTGGTTGTAGTAGCTTATTGATCCCAAATCTCATCAAGCAGCTTCTTGAAGGATCCCAGGGTGTCAGCTTCAACAACATTACTGGGGAGTTGATTCCAGACCCTCACAATTCTCTGTGTAAAAAAGTGCCTCCTATTTTCTGTTCTGAATGCCCCTTTGTCTAATCTCCATTTGTGACCCCTGGTCCTTGTTTCTTTTTTTCAGGCTGAAAAAGTCCCTTGGGTCGACACTGTCAATACCTTTTAGAATTTTGAATGCTTGAATTAGGTCGCCACGTAGTCTTCTTTGTTCAAGACTGAACAGATTCAATTCTTTTAGCCTGTCTGCATATGACATGACTTTTAAACCCGAGATAATTCTGGTCGCTCTTCTTTGCACTCTTTCTAGAGCAGCAATACCCTTTTTGTAGCGAGGTGACCAGAACTGAACACAATATTCAAGATGAGGTCTTACTAATGCATTGTACAGTTTTAACATTACTTCCCTTGATTTAAATTCAACACTTTTCACAATGTATCCTGAGCATCTTGTTGGCCTTTTTTATAGCTTCCCCACATTGTCTAGATGAAGACATTTCTGAGTCAACAAAAACTCCTAGGTCTTTTTCATAGATTCCTTCTCCAATTTCAATATCTCCCATATGATATTTATAATGTACATTTTTATTTCCTGCGTGCAGTACCTTACACTTTTCTCTATTAAATGTCATTTGCCATGTGTCTGCCCAGTTCTGAATCTTGTCTAGATCATTTTGAATGACCTTTGCTGCTGCAACAGTGTTTGCCACTCCTCCTACTTTTGTGTCGTCTGCAAATTTAACAAGTTTGCTTACTATACCAGAATCTAAGTCATTAATGTAGATTAGGAATAGCAGAGGACCTAATACTGATCCCTGTGGTACACCGCTGGTTACCACACTCCATTCTGGGGTTTTTCCTCTAATCAGTACTTTTCTGTTTTCTACATGTTAACCACTCCCTAATCCATGTACATGTGTTTCCTTGAATCCCTACTGCGTTCAGTTTGAGAATTAATCTTTTATGCGGGACTTTTGTCAAAAGCTTTCTGGAAATCTAAATAAACCATGTCATATGCTTTGCAATTATCCATTATCGATGTTGCATCCTCGAAAAAATCAGGCAAGTTAGTTAGACACAATCTCCCTCTCCTAAAACCATATGTTTTAAAATGCACTTATTGTACAGTTTGCTTTATTACTGCTCCATGCGTTAGCATCGCTGGTTACGTCAAATGTACGCCTTTATTTTACTTTCGTTTTATGCTTTTGTTAATAAATCCTGCGCGCCTGTGAAGACGTTTCAACTTCACCCCAGTTGTCTCTCTATAAATATGAATTACCCCTTGCCACAGGTGTGAGTCGAGGAAGACCCTGTCCCAGAGCGTCTAAAAATGCACATCATGATTTTATCCACTGGAATATATGCCACAGAACTTATCAGACCCCTCCAGCAAAAGTTGTTTTCACACTAGGGGGTTTCGATTGCCATTTGAAACTAACGCATAAGCTATGGGGCTGCCCAGAGGGTCAGCTTTTTCGGGGGCAGGTAGCTGATTCCATTTTGCAATTATCGGAAGGTGCTGCCCACTGGACCCGGCACTTTGTGTCCTGGGTGACGTTTCTAAATTTCCTCTCTCTGAGAATGAACGTAGATTGTGGCTGGCAAGCATGTACACCTCACACTGTGTGCTCTCCTAATAATGGGGGGGGGGGGGGGGGGGGGGTACACCTCCTCCTCACACTGTGTGTTCTCCTAATAAAGCTGCACTATCCCATTGCTCTGTACAGCTCCTCCTCCCACTGTGTGCTCTCCTAATACAGCTGCACTATCCCATTGCTCTGTACAGCTCCTCCTCACACTGTGTGCTCTCCTAATAAGCCTGTTTGAACCCACTTGCTGTTTCTCGTCCGAGTTAAATAGAGAGTCTGCTTAATAGCAGCATTCTGACGTCTTTGAGACCACAAACTTATTTACTATGTTGTAAATTGAACAGGTGTCCAAAAAGGATGCACATCTCTCTGACCTCTTCAACTGCAAGAAGTTGTGAAAACACAATGACATCAACAAGGATCTGATGCACCTCACATTTGAGTGTTTTGGTTGATGACCTGAAAGTTAATTAAAAAAAAAGTTGCATTACGTCAATCAAACAATAAAATATATCGGTTTAATATTATATTTCTATTAGCTCAGTTGAAAACACACAGCACTGCTTCAATACTTCTTAAAAATCTTAAAACATTCTTTCTGTATGGATTTAAAATATGTTTTAATGTCAGGACAGTAGAGATGTATTGTGTCAATGTATCTGATCACAGTTAAAATGGAACATGACTCATGTTACATTGATGTGCAATGCATTAAAACAGCAGCAGTTGAATGCTTGTTTATATAACAGGCAGTGTTGTGTGATACACGCTGTTACAGATTGTGTCTCCTGTCGGTGAGATGAGATTTGATGTGTGTGTTTTTTGTGACAGGCAGTGTTGTGTGATACACTGCTGTTAAGGATTCTGTCCTGTCCGCCTTTCAGGGTAAGATGAAAATAGGACCCAGCTCGATAAACCATGAATGCATACCACACGCTCGTTTTGACTGTGGTTCAGACTTGTTTTGTGTGCCGGGTCACCGGTGTCACACCCAGCCTCCCACCCGGTGACATTAAGCTTAAAAGAGATTAGAACTTCCTTATAGATCCATCCTGTGAAGCTGATCCCCGTGTTAAGACGGTCGGCTTCATAAATGTTGCAGTCAGGATCGGGGCCGAAGGCTAACAATCCCCCTGGATACGCCAGTCCCATCACTGAGCAGTTCAAGGACCTCCTGACGCACCCTATATATGAAACCTACAACACACACCTGATCACACACGCCCCATTGTGTGTGTGTGTGGTGTGTGTGTGTGTCTCTGTGTGCGTCTCTGTGTGTGTGTGTGTGTGTGTGTGTGTGGTGTGTTGTTTCTAGTGTAGTGTGGTCGTGTGTCTGTGTGTGTGTGTGTCTCTTTGTGTTTAGGGGAATGTGTCATGTCACCCTGTCAGTGTGCTTAGGATATGTAGTGTGTGTGTTATACAGATGAATGTGGGTGATGTGTGGAATTGTTCATGATGTGTGTGTGGAGTGTGTCTGACGGGTGTGTGTGTATTTTGGTGTGAGTCCACAGATTGTGTGTGTAGTGTGTCAGTGGACGAAGACTGATGAATAACAGTGTACTGCTATCAGATTTGTGTCTGTTTTGATGTGATGTGTGTTGTAGTTTGTGATCAGTGTATAGTGAGTGTGTAGTTTGGAATGCATTCGTGTGCGATGTGAGATGTGTGCATAGTGTCTGTGTACTCAACTGATGTCTAGTGTGTGTGGTGTTTAGTTGATGATGTCTGATGTGATGTGAGTGTGTCTTTCTGTGTGTGATACAGTGATTGATGTGTATGTGGTGTGATGTGATGTGTATTGATAACAGTATAGCTAGGTGGTGTGTTGTCAAGTGTGTCGTGTGCATGTGCTAATCAGTATGTGTCTGTGTCAAGTGTCTTTTGGTGTAGAAAGAGTGTGTGTGTGTTGTAGTGTGTTGTGTGTGTGTGTGTGTCAAGTGTGTGTTGTGTGTGGGGTGTGTGATGTGTGTGGCGGTGATGTGTGAGTGTTAGGTGGCTTTATGTTATCAAAGTAATTAGTGTGAGTGTGAGAGAGTGTATGTGTTGAGGTGTGTGTGGGGGATTATGTGTGTGGGGTGTGTGATTATCACAGTGTCATGTGATGTGAGTGTGAATACATTGTGTACTGTACATGCATGATGGTGAAGTAGTGAGAGGTGTTGTGGAGAGTGTGTGTTTCAGTCGTGGTGTGAGTGTAATGATTCAGTCGTGTGCTGGTTGTGTGTGTGTAACTGAGTGTGCTGTTGTGTGTTTGTGTGTGTCTGTGTCTGGTGTGTGTGTGTGCCTCGGGGTGAGAGAGTGTGTGTATGTGTAGTGTGTGTTGTTTTGTGTACAGGGTTGTGAAGAATGTGAGAGAGTGGTTGTGTGTGTGTGTAGTGTGTATGTGTGTGTGTATCTGTGTACACCATACTGCTGTGGTGGTGTGTGTGATAGATGATGTGGTTTAGTGTGTGGTGGGTGTGTGTTAGTGTGGCTCTAATATGTGGTGTGTAAAGGAGAATTACCACATATTCACCCATGAGCACCAAAAGGTCCTACGGAAACATTGAATTAATCCGGAAATAAAAATCGAGACTACTCCGACTTGTTGAATTGATATTGCTACACAAATATTATTTGTGACTACAAAAAAAAATGTATAAACAAACGAATTAGAATTGTATGACAAGCCAAGGTTAAGTTTTGGAAGTTTCAACAACACATTGAAGACTGCACAATTCAAAAAATAACACGAAATACTCTGACCTAATCAAGACACATGATAGGAACATGCAATTGAAAAAGGGCAAGGGCCAGTATATGTATAAAGTGCAACGCTGAGCGTCAACACTGAAACTGCATCTCGTACCAGCTTACGATCAGATGAGAGCTTTTTCTACCTGCAAATGACGCGATGCTACCAAATAACACGATCATTGGAAAACAAAAAGCGCCAAACCTCTCGGTGTATCTATCCTAAATGAAACACAAAGTGAGACCCACAGAATTTTCACATGAGCAGATGGCTGCAACATATATCCACCTAGGAGAATACACTTCACTGGACAGGATAAATTTGACAGTAAATGCTGCCAACCAAGAAAACGAGTGGCTTCTCTAGCACACGAAGCACAACTTTCAAAGGGAAAGGTTTCGCAGCTGAACTCACACCTTTCCATACAAGCAATCTACCAAGCACTGCAAATCACTTTTATGTGCCCAATAGACATGTACAAATGCACCGCAAATTAGTACACAGGAAAGATGGTCTAGGTTCAGGGTTGCTGAAGGCTTTATGATGTATTAGGGTTTTGGTTTAGACATAGGGTTAGGGGTAGGGACCGTGCTGTCAGAGTCTCCAGAAAGTTATTGTTTGGAGTTAGAGTGACATTATATCACTCTGCCAAAACAAATGACATTTACCACTTCTAGGTACAATATGTATTTGTTTTAAGTACCAAACACGACATTGAGTCAAGCCCCACCCTGTGATGTAGCACGCTTGGTTATGAGGTACGATTTCGTCATACGCTGGCAGATTGCCTAGCTGGACATAGCCATTATCGAAGGCAGGGGTCTTTAGCCTCAGCATGGCAATATCATTTCTAGAAACAACACAATGAAATTAGACAGTTGTAAGTAGCCACAATTCAGGCTAGATTTGAGGACATTGTTTTTAAAATCCTTATTTTAGATGCATACTGCTCAATTAGCACTGTTATAAATGTAATTAAGAGTACAATTGATTGAAGACTATTGATTTTCTTATAAATTTGAATTACCCCTTGCCAAGTTGAGTCGGGTCCCAGAGCTAGTGCACAATTATTTTATCCACTGGAATAATCATTTCAGAGTGGCCATTTTCAAAAAGGTTGTGATCCCCCAAAGCTACACGGTAAACTTTCTCTTGAGAGCTGTAAAGAAAACAAAACGAAAAACACATCTCTCACCAGAGAAAAACAAAACACAAAAAAACCATACAGTGTCAAACTCTTATGTGAAAACACAATAAACAAACACGATCTCTCCACCTCTTCAACTCTTTGTGAAAACACAATGAAAAACACATCTCTCCCACCTCTTCAACTCTTTGTGAAAACACAATGAAAAACATATCTCTCCCACCTCTTCAACTCTTTGTGAAAACACAATGAAAAACACATCTCTCCCACCTCTTCAACTCTTTGTGAAAACACAATGAAAAACACACCTCTCTGACCTCTTCAACTCTTTGTGAAAACACAATGAAAAACACATATCTCTCACCTCTTCAACTCTTTGTGAAAACACAATGAAAAACACATCTCTCCCACCTCTTCAACTCTTTGTGAAAACACAATGAAAAACACATCTCTCCCACCTCTTCAACTCTTTGTGAAAACACAATGAAAAACACATCTCTCTGACCTCTTCAACTCTTTGTGAAAACACAATGAAAAACACATCTCTCCCACCTCTTCAACTCTTTGTGAAAACACAATGAAAAACACATCTCTCCCACCTCTTCAACTCTTTGTGAAAACACAATGAAAAACACATCTCTCTGACCTCTTCAACTCTTTGTGAAAACACAATGAAAAACACATATCTCTCACCTCTTCAACTCTTTGTGAAAACACAATGAAAGCCACACATCTCTCACCTCTTCAACTCTTTGTGAAAACACAATGAAAAACATCTCTCTCTGACCTCTTCAACTCTTTGTGAAAACACAAAAGGAAAAACACATATTACTTTTCACTGACACAAATCATTCAAACATCTTTGTGAAAACCAATGAAAACACAAAAAATCTCAAAAAAAATCAGTGAACCAAAATCAAAAAAAAAAAAATCAAAACATACTAATCATGTGAAAAAACACAAATGAAAAACACAAATATCCTCAGAAAAAAAAAAAATCAAAAAAACCACAACAATCTTCAACTCTTTGTGAAAACACAATGAAAAACACATCTCTCACCTCTTCAACTATTTGTGAAAACACAATGAAAAACATATCTCTCACTTCTTCAACTCTTTGCGAAAACACAATGAAAAACACATCTCTGCCACCTCAAAGAAGTGTTTGATATGTGAAGCAATCAAAAATAAGTACTTGAGATGTGAAGCAATCAGAGAGGTGCCCAGCTTCCTGAACAGCCAGTACTGTACTCTGATGGAGGATAAAGTTCTGATAATATAGCAGTGACTGAAAGGAGTGTTCTCCCTAGTTCACCACAACATCACACTTACCACCACTGCTGCTACTACAAATACTACTACTGATATGCAAAGTGTCCTGAAAGGGGCTCCTGTCTCTGGGATGTGTGAGTCCTGTGGAAGCACACAGGAGCAGTCAGCCCCTGTACGGGAGAGGCAGCTGCAAAGGGGGCCCAGGGCATCAGGGT